>NC_057810.1:233031802-233062253 GCF_018294505.1 Triticum aestivum
CCAAGTAGGATTCCTCCTACTTGGGAACCCCCTTGGCTGCCCCTCTCTCTCCCACCTATATATATGAAGGGGGAGGCGCCTAGAACACACAATATTGATTCCTAGCCCTGTGCGGCGCCCCCTCCACAGTTTACGCCTCCGGTCATATTCACGTAGTGCTTAGGCGAAGCCCTGCGCGGATCACTTCACCATCACCGTCACCACACCGTTGTGCTGACGCAACTCTCTAGATCAAGAGTTCGAGGGACATTATCGAGCTCAACGTGTGTAGAACTCAGAGGTGTCGTACTTTCGGTACTTGATCGGCCGGAACAGGAAGAAGTTCGACTACATCAACCGCGCTAACAAATGCTTCCGCTTTTGGTCTACAAGGGTACATGGACACACTCTCCCCCTCTCGTTGCTATGCATGTCCTAGATAGATCTTGCGTGAGCGTAGGATTTTTTAGAAATTGCATGCTACGTTTCCCAACACTATCGACCACCGATACAACTCTGCGCACACTTGACGTTTGCTTTACTTTAAACAAGTATGAAACTATTTTGCAAGAATAAAACTACGAGAACTTTGCGAGATTAAAACTATGAATAAATTGCAAGGTAATAATAGTGGATAGCTTTTGTCAACAAGAAATTCATTTGTTCCTAGGCAATCGATAACAAGTACCGGTAACCATTCTTGCAATTTTATATGAGGAGAGGCATGAGCTAAAATACTTTCTCTACTTGGATCATACGCACTTATGATTGGACCCCTAGCAAGCATCCGCAACTACTAAAGATCATTAAGGTCGTGAAACCCAACCATAGCATTAAGTATCAAGTCCTCTTTATCCCATACGCAACAACCCACCTACTCGGGTTTAAGCTTCTGTCACTCTCGCAACCCACCATAAGCGAATCGTGAACATATTACAACACCCTACAGCGGGGATCCCTCACGTTTCTGCGAGACGGAAGGAACTGTAGGACAATACCACAGATAAAATATACAATCATACCAACCAAGATCACGATCAACCCACAGGACAAAATGGATCTACTCGAACATCATAGGATAACCATAGATCATTGGGAAATAATATAAGGAGTTGAGCACCACAGTTAAGTAGAGATTATTGCATCGCACACAGTTTTGTCGAAGGGTATCTGATCGTAGTGTTGCGTTAGCATCATCCTGCAGTAGTGTAGGTATGAAGATACCGATGATCGAATCTCGGGCAAGTAACATACCGATTACAAAGGGAATACCATATGTTGTCACAACGGTTTGACCGACAAAGATCTTTGTAGAATATGTGGGAGCCAATATGAGCATCCAGGTTTCGTTATTGGTTATTTATCGGAGAGGTGTTTTGGTCATGTCTACATAGTTCTCGAACCCGTGGGGTCCGCATGCTTAACGCTGAATGACAATTTTGTATTATATGAGTTATGTGATTTGGTGACCGAATGTTTTTCAGAGTCCCGGATGAGATCACGGACATTACGAGGAGTCTCGAAATGGTCGAGAGGTAAATATTGATATATAGGACGATAGTATTCGGACACCAGAAGTGTTCTGGGGGTACCAGGTATGTATCAGGTCATCGGAAGGGGTTCCGGGCGTCCCCCCGGCAACTACATGGGCCTAATGGGCCAAGAGTGAGACAGACCAGCCCCTAAGGGGTTGGTGTGCCCCATGTAGTCCGAAATAGAGGGGGTAAGGAAAGAGGAGAATAGAGAAAGGAAGGGGAGGGATTCGGCCTCCCCCTTCCTTCTCTTTCCCCTCCTCCTTCCTCCCCCCTACGGGAATTATGGTAGGGGGGGGATAGGATTAGGGCCCCAAGTAGGATTCCTCCTATTTGGGTGCCCCCTTGGCTGCCCCCTCTCCCTCCCACCTTTATATATATAGGAAGGGGGGAGGCGCCTAGAACACACAACATTGATTTCTAGCCGTGTGCGGTGCCCCCCTCCACAGTTTACGCCTCCGGTCATATTCATGTAGTGCTTAGGTGAAGCCCTGCACGGATCACTTCACCATCACCGTCACCACACCGTCGGGCTAACGCAACTCTCCCTTGACACTCTGCTGGATCAAGAGTTCGAGGGACGTCATCAAGCTGAATGTGTGTAGAACTCGGAGGTGCCGTATGTTTGGTACTTGATCGGTCGGAACGGGAAGAAGTTCGACTACATCAACCGCGTTAACAAATGTTTCTACTTTCTGTCTATGAGGGTACATGGACACACTCTCCCCCTCTCGTTGCTATGCATCTCCTAGATAGATCTTGCGTGAGCGTAGGAATATTTTTGAAATTGCATGCTACGTTTCCCAACTGTGGCATCTGAGCTAGATCTATGCATAGATGATATGCACGAGTAGAACACAAAGAGTTGTGGGCGGTGATCATCATACTACTTACCACCAATGTCTTATTTTGATTCGGCAGTATTGCTGGATGAAGCGGCCCGGACCAACCTTGCATGACCATGTTCATGAGATCGGTTCCACCAACAGACATGCAACTAGTTTTGCATAAAGGTGGTTGGCAGGTGTCTGTTTCTCCTACTTTAGTTGAATCAAATTTGACTACGGCCGGTACTTGTTGAAGGTGAAAATAGCAAAATTGATAAATCACCGCTGTGGTTTTTGTGCGTAGGTAAGAACGATTCTTGCTACAAGCCCGTAGCAGCCACATAAAACTTGCAACAATAAAGTAGAGGATGTCTGACTTGTTTTTGTCGGGCATGTTGTGATGTGATATAGTCAAGACATGATGTGATATATGTTATTGTATGAGATGATCATATTTTTTAGAAGTTATCGGCAACTGGCAGGAGCCTTATGGTTGTCGCTTTATTGTATGAAATGCAAATGCCATGTAATTGCTTTACTTTATCACTAAGCGGTAGCGATAGTTGTAGAAGCAATAGTTGGCGAGACAACCATGACGCTACGATTGAGATCAAGGTGTCAAGACGGTGATGATGGAGATCATGACGTTGCTTTGGAGATGGAGATCAAAAGCACAAGATGATGATGGCCATATAATGTCACATATTTTGATTGCATATGATGTTTATCTTTGTGCATCTTATTTTGCTTAGTACGGCGGTAGCATTATAAGATGACCCCATAACTAAATTTCAAGGTATAAGTGTTCTCCCCGAGTATGCACCGTTGCGAAAGTTCTTCATGCCGAGACACCACGTGATGATCGGATGTGATAGGTGTTAGTGTCAAAACCGGTGGATCTCGGGTAGGGGGTCCCGAACTGTGCGTCTAAGGTTGATGGTAATAGGAGGCGGGGGACACGATGTTTACCCAGGTTTGGTCCCTCTCTACGGAGGTAATACCCTACTTCTAGCTTGATTGATATTGATGAATATGAGTATTACAACAGTTGATCTACCACAAGATCGTAATGGCTAAAACACTAGAAGTCTAGCCTGTATGATTATGATTGCCTCTACAGACTAAGGCCTCCGATTTATATAGACACGGGAGGGGACTAGGGTTATATAAAGTCGGTTACAGAGAAAGGAATCTTCATATCCGGATGCCAAGCTTGCCCTCCACGCCAAGGAGAGTCCCATCCAGACACATGTGAGAGTCTTCGGTCTTGTATCTTCATAGCCCATCAGTCCGACCCATGTCAATAGGCCGGACGCCCGAGGACTCCTTAATCCAGGACTCCCTCAGTAGCCCCTGAACCAGGCTTCAATGATGAGGTGTCCAGTGCGCAGATTGTCTTCGGCATTGCAAGGCGGGTTCCTCCTCCGAATACTCCAAAGCATCCTTCAAATACAGAAAATGTGTCCGGCTCTGCAAAACAAATACCACACACAACCGCAGAGAGTATAGTATTTCACAAGTCCAATCCGCTGACAACTTTTTGTAGTGTGACATCACGTCGTTGCCCGACCATTATTCGAACCGTTTTTTAGCCTACCGCTCCATATTTCGAGATGCGGTTTCATTGGCACGTCTTGTCAAAGCAGAGATCGTGTCCCCTTATTGCGGGATTCTCATCAATACGGGCATGGGTAACCCAACCGTGCCGCCTGCACGGCCCTTGGGGAATAGGCGAGTTTTAAGGTGAGTGGGGAGGCGCTTGATATTCACTGCCTTTATAAAGAGATAATGATTTACCCCTTTCACCCACGCCTTCTCTCTCTGCCTCCCCCATTCTCGAGCTTCGGCGCCCAAGTTCTCATCTTTTCTGCCCCAAGAAAGCACTCCAACCATGTCCGGATCCGGAGCGCAAGCCAAGTGGATGGCCTCCTCCGTCAAAGAGGACGACATAACGAGGCTCCGGGAGGCCGGGTATTTGGCCAAGGAAATCACCCACCGGCTTCCGGCCAAGGGACAGATCGTCCCTACCCCGGAGCCCCATGAGAGGGTGGTGTTCACCCCCCACTTCATCCGCGGGCTGGGATTTTCCCTCCACCCATTCGTCCGCGGACTCATGTTCTACTACGGGCTAGATTTCCATGATCTAGCCCTGAATTCTTTCCTCAACATCTCGGCATTCATTGTCATGTGCTAGGCTTTCCTCCGCATCCCACCCACTTCGGATTGTGGTTAAAGATCTTCAATGTGAAGCCGAAGGTGGTGAGTGGCCAACACGCAGAGTGCGGTGGCCCCATAGTGAGCAAGATGCCCAACGTCACATGGCCCGAAGGCTCCTTCGTGGAGACCGTCAAAGGGTGGCAGAAATCATGGTTCTATGTCACAGAGCCACACGACACCACCTGGGCCGCGGCTCCCGAATTCCGGTCCAGAGCCCCGATGCGGCTCACCTCCTGGCCAGAGAAAGGCCTGGACTGGTCTTCGTCGGACGAGCTGACAGTGCTTCAGACATGCATAGGGAGCATGATAGACAAGAATATCAAGCTTGTCAATGTGATCCAGGTGATGCTTGTTCGCCGGATCCTTCCATGCCAAAGCCGGACTTGCCATTTGTGGGAGTACGATCCGGCCAAGCACCAAACTTTGCTGCAGTTCTTCGGCACTACGCACGAAGACATCTGGAAGGTGCTTTTCAAGTCCATCGAGACGTGGTCGGACACAACCGAGGATCGTGGGCACAACTTGGCCCATCCCGCTAGTCTGGTAAGTTTTTTCATGTTTTTAAGGTGTGTCCTTTACTTGCATACTCGACGAAGACGCCTAAGCCTCCCTACTGATTCTCTCAGGGCTGGACAAAGAAGGCGGAGCAGATTCGCTGTCTAGCTCCGCTGCCCGAAGACCCAATAATTCCACTTCTGACGAAGATGCTGGTTCCGACACCCTATCAAGAGCCGGAGAAAAAGGCCAAGAAGAAGGACAAGGGGACCAGAGGTGGTCTCCATTGCAAGGGTGCTTCGGACATGACGTCCGGAGACACCGAGACTCACTCCTCTGCCACCGAGGATAGAGGAGGAGGAAAGCAACTCTCCCCCTGAGGGGGGAAGGAAGAAGAGGGCGGCCTCTACAAATCTAGAGGCACAGGCGTCCAAGAGGGGGAAGGGTTCCCTCGCGGATAACTCCGTGTGGGACGTCGACAATAGCCCAGAGCGGCGCTCCCGAGACAAGCCCCTGGCCAAATCGTGAGTACTCAAAAACCCTGACGCATTCATATATCCGGCCTCTCTACTTCATAGTCTTAACATGTTGAATCATGCATTTGCAGTCCGGCTCGGTCCGATCTCGAGCGGTCCTTATCTACGGCAGATTTGCTGGACCCAGAGGCGATGGACAGCGGGTCCCTTCCAGCGGACTGCTCTCCCAAGGCCATGGATGGCACCGAGGCGTTGTCCCGAAGGATCCTAGGCAAGGAAGAGACTCAGGAGGCCGTCAGGGCGGCGCTGGAGGGTGAAACCTCAGCCGTCGGACACACGGAGGAGAAAATCCCCATGGATACTAACGATGGGGGCCATATCCAATTCAGCCCCCAGCCGAATACAATTGACCTATACGGCTCCGGAATCAGGCAAGCAGCCTCTTTCGAAAGAAGGAGGTGCGCCTATTCCACCGGTGACCTCTGCCCATCCAAAGGCACCAGATAATTTGTTGGAAGCACTACAAGGCGCTTCCATTGTTGAGGAACACCGTACCCTTATGGGTACGGTGGTTGAGAAGATCCAGTCCGCGAAGAGCAGACTGACCAAAGCCTGCACAAGCCTTCTAACAGGCTTTGAGGTAAGCAACGCAATTGTGTAAAAAGAATGTCACAGTATAGACAGTAGCCCCTGAGACAGTGTCTGGTGTTCAAAAGAAAAAGCCAGACAGAGGATCAAACAAGTTTCACAGGAGACTAACCAGATGAGTCAATGTGAGCAAGTAGGCGTCGTTACTGGCTACGACTTCTCATACTGCTGAGGTCTCCAGACTGAAGCAGAGTCTGGAGCAGACCGAGGAAGAGCTTGGCCGAGTGAAGAAACAACTGGAAGACAATCAAGGTATGCAATAACCTTGTCTATATTCAGGAAGGATGCATGATTGTGCTGACTAAAGTGCCATGATAATTATTAGGGGCGGCGACTGAGGTGGAGGCCCTCAAGAAGGCGCTGGCCGAGGCCGAGGAGAGAGCGGCCAAGGAACAAGCCACCCGTGAAAAGCATGAGGCCAGGGTTGGTGAGGTCCAGTAGGAGCTCCAGGATGCCGTGAAGAAATGCGAGTCCCTGGAGCGCAGCATTGCGGATCAAGAGTCCAAACTTGCCATGGCCCGCCAAAGTGCACATGATGCCCGGGTTGAAGCCCAAGGCTCCCTCCAGGAAGTCCAGGAGGCCAGAAAAATCGCGGCGGGTAAGGCCTTTATTATGCAGAGCAAATATGTGAAGAAAAGGTTCCTCTTACTGACCCGGATTTGGAGTTCTCCAGGGGCATTTGCGGATCTGCCATGCAACGTTTCAGATGCTGCGGAGTTCTTCCGAGCCGAAGAGGGGAGCCCCACGGAGAAGCTATTTTGGTCGCAATACCTTGCACCAGAACATCCGGTGCCCTTTAGCGATCAGCTAAAACAGCTGGTCGAACTACAGAGGATGGCAAACTAGCCATGAAGGATTTGATAATCCGGCTATGGCCTGCCGAAGCCATACCCATCAGCTACTTCGGGCTTGTGAAGCGGCTGGTCAATGCCTGCCCTCGGCTTGATGCCATCAAGCGGTCGGCCTGCATCGAAGGCGCGCGAATGGCCTTCGCCCGAGTCAAGATGCATTGGGTGAAGATGGACGTTGTGAAGCTTGTGACTGAGGGACCGCCCGCGGGCAAGGAGCACCGCATGCCCGAGCTGTATTTTTTACAATGTCTTGGAGGAATCCCGCATTGTGGTGGGGCAGTGTTCAAAAGACGTTATATTTTAATGAAGTCATTCATATTGTCCTTTCCTATATTATGAAACAGAGTCGTTATGTAATATAATGCCTGTTATTTAAAATTTTACCTCATGTGCGGCCGTTTTGTTAAATCTGAGAGTTGGCCAGTCGTCGGCTCCATCCCCCATGTAGGCAGTACGGGGGTGTTCGTGGTAAACATTCTTTATCCCAAAGTTTTGGTCCTTAAGGGAGGTGTTTAGCGTAATGAACCAGGCAATCGGACTATGTGGGTTTATCACCCTCACTTAGCCATAGGAGTTTGACAATAAAAGTTTAGGCGCAGCCCCTAGTGTTCGTAAGTCCGAACTTGGGGTGCTGTAAACACCTGATCAGACAAAAACCAATTCATCGCATAATGCGGAAAAAATCGCAAAAGATTTGTAACCTCTCGAATAGCTGACCGGCTCACGCAGCATCATGACAGTCAGTTTTCGGCTTTCTCTCCCGAGGTGCTCATTCGGATAAACCAGGACACAATCGCAGTAGTTCTCCCTTTACTACCCTAGCCGATATAGCGAAACGTAAGGTAGTAAGCACAGGAGCCGGGCAACCCAACTATTGACCAAAGACATGATTCGGAGCCGATGCATATAATGCTAAAGTTCAGGGTGCCGAACTATACTGTAAAAAAGTGTTCGGACTTTGGTGTCGTACTATGGGGCGTAATGAAGCCCCCGGCGAATTAAGACGTACCAGAGTGTACGGGTGAAATTGACAAGAATATCAAGAAAAATAAAAATGAAGCAATAGGCTAATGCCACAGAAATTTGGCTGCAAACTATTTTCCATTGTAGTTTGATTAATACATCAAAGCGTATTTGTACAAGTAGTGCGATAAGCAACAGGGCTATTTAACATGCCACGACCAAGGGAGAGTTGTGTGTGGGTCCTTAAAACAGGCATACAGATCGTTTAAAGAGGCCACCTGGGAATTCCCTTATACGTCAATGCTGCTTGCCGTCTTGGTGTATCCGTCCCTTGATAGGTCTGACAAGCAGGCCACCAGGAAAGGCTTGGGGAAAAAAAGAAACCTGAAAAGAAAAAGAAAAAGTGAAAGTATGTGGGTCCAGGGGAGGTTGAGCCGTATTATGGACCTCGATCTAGCTGTGCCTCCGTCTATGCCCATGGTAGTAGTTATGTACGCGCGGTACGAATTCCGCCGTTTGGTCGGCACTAGGACGGAGGCTGAATTGCTAGTCAAGCTCTTGACGAGCTGACTGTCCTGCTGTAGAGTAGTTCAGACTCGTTTGAAATTGTCCAGGAGCTTGGCCGCCAAATTAAGGTTCTTCCTGAAAAGGCCGCTTTGTGCTTCTGCTGCGAGGGCATCGGTGTGCTCCTCGGTACGGAGGGAGCGTTCCATGTTTCCATTGACTGTTATGACACCGCATTGTCCGGGTATCTTGAGCTTGAGATAAGTGTAATGTGGCACCACATTGAATCGAGCGAATGTGGTTCGTCCAAGCAGTGTGTGATAGCCACTGCGGAAGGGGACGATATCGAAGATCAACTCTTCGCTTCGGAAGTTGTCCGGGGATCCGAAGACCACCTCCAATGTGATTGAGCCAGTATAGCGGGCCTCTACACCTGGTATGATACCTTTAAAGGTGGTTTTTGTGGGCTTGATCCTTGACGGATCAATACCCATTTTGTGCACTATATCCTGATAGAGCAGGTTCAGGCTACTGCCACCATCCATGAGGATTCGTGTAAGATGGAATCCATCAATGATTGGATCGAGGACCAGCGTGGCTGAACCGCCATGACGGATACTGGTCGGATGGTCCCTGCGATCGAAGGTGATCGGGCAGGACGACCATGGGTTGAACTTTGGGGCGACTGGATCCATCGTGTAGACGTCCCTGAGCGCGCGCTTGCGCTCCCTTTTGGGGATATGGGTAGCATATATCATGTTCACCGTTTTAACTTGGGGCGAGAACTTCTTCTGTCCCCCTATGTTCGGTGGCCAGGGCTCCTCGTCATCGTCCTTGCTTTTTGACCCCTTCTCTTTGTTCTCGACATTTAACTTGCCGTCCTGTTTAAAAACCCAACAATCTTTGTTGGTATGATTGGCTGGTTTATCAGGAGTGCCGTGGATTTGACATGGACGATCGAGTATGCGGTCCAAGCTGGACGAGCCCGGATTGTTTCTTTTGTATGGTTTCTTCCGCTGACCGGACTTAGAGCCACTGAATCCGGCATTGACCGCCGTGTCCTCGGTGTTGTCACCATTGCTTCGACGCTTGTGTCTGTTGCATTAGGGCTTGCCATTGCTATTTCTGGCTTTAGAAGTGCCAGGTTCGCTTGTATTGTTATTGCTACGGGCTAGGCAGCTATCCTCGTCCATGCAAAAGCGGGTCATAAGCGTCGTTAGGGCTGCCATGGAATTTGGCTTTTCTTGGCCGAGGTGTCGGGCGAGCCATTCATCACGGATGCTATGTTTAAAGGCCGCTTGGGCTTCGGCATCCGGACAGTCGATGATCTGGTTCATTTTAGTTAGGAATCGAGTCCAAAATTTCCTGGCTGACTCTCTGGGCTGTTGAACTATGTGACTTAAGTCGTCAGCATCTGGAGGTCGGACATATGTACCCTGGAAGTTGTCGAGGAAGGCGTCTTCCAAGTCTTCCCAGCTGCCGATTGAGTTTTCGGGCAAACTATTCAACCAGTGCCGAGCAGGTCCCTTGAGTTTTAGCGGGAGGTATTTGATGGCGTGGAGATCATCACCGCGGGCCATATGAATATGGAGAAGAAAATCCTCAATCCATACCGCAGGGTCTGTTGTCCCATCATATGATTCGATGTTTACGGGTTTGAACCCTTTTGGGAATTCATGTTCCATTACTTCATCAGTGAAGCAGAGGGGGTGTGCGGCACCTCTATATCGGGCCAAGTTGCAACGTAGCTCGGATGGAGTTCGTCTGTGGTTTTTGGCCCAGGCGTGGCTATGTTTGTCACGTCCGACCGGATGGCCATCGTCGTGCATCAAGGCTCGCCCCCGCATCCATAGATCGATCTGGTCTGTCTTCCTCTATTGTCCAGGTCACGCGCAGGTCATATGTGTATCCCCGAGCTGTTGTGTCTCTGTTTTTATGGTGAGGTAGTGCGGGCTGGTATTCGTCTTGAGTTGCCGCTTTATCCCGGCCACGTGGTGGTCGGTCCGCCGCATTACCCGCTGGTAAGACGGGCTCCAGTGCCTCGTCATCGAATTGGGGTAACAATTTGTGTTTCAGGTAACTTTTGGTTGGGCGCTCGAGGTTGTATTCCTTGGCTGCCAGGACACTAGTCCATCTGTCATTGAGTAGATCTTGATTAGCTTGAAGCTGCTGCTGCTTCTTTTTCAGGTTCTGTGGGGACCCCGATTCATAAGTCGTGATCACCGAATGCACGTGTACAGTGATCCCAGAGATCAATGCTCACTGAACACACAGAAGCTGAATAACAAGAGTCTTACATCCATACATACTGTCTTACATGAATTACAACCATTATGGTCAACTCTTGAGCATAACATTGCATCGGAAATCTTCGTCAATAACTTGGACCCATGCCATCTGCATTAACCCTACAGGCATTCTGACTGGGAAAGCGTCCTAGCTCGCACGATCGTCATCAAAGAACTCTTCAATATGTCTTGTCTTTCATGCCTGGCCAATAAAATAACCAGTGGCAAGCCAATGAGTACTTTGAATGTACTCACAAGCAACATGGCAAGCCAATGAGTACTTTGAATGTACTCACAAGCAACCCAAGAGTGATAACAGAGTAATTATGCAAGGCTCTACTGCTAATTTGGCATTTTTGCGGAAAGCTAGTTCTTCTCATGCAAGTATGATCATCATTTGTCAAGGACATGAATGTGTCTGCAACAAGTATCAGGAGGTTATAGACATCAACATAGAGAAGGAGTTATGAACTAATGCTCAAGCTCAACGTGACTTCCTCATGAATCACGTCAACAGATTTACCAAACCGTGTTGTTTTCCAGAAACATATGGACATAGTCTAAGCAGCACCACCCAACTGTCCTTGACCATGGACACGGCTATTCGAATAGTTTTACACTCTCCAGAGGTTGCACACTTTACCCACAAGATCCGGGGAACTTTCGTGTCATCCACGACCCACGATACCTCAAGTACCCGGGGTAAGCACCCGATCACTATCTTTCCCTAGACAACACTAACATAGAGTCCACTCGATTGGTAGTAACCCCCGTGCCCAACATTTCACATCTTAAAATTGTGGAGCCTCGCTCCCATATTCATCACATACCACAAGCACGCGGTACCAACGGTGTATCCGATGCCCTGTGAAAACAGTCATGGCCGCCCTACCTGGCACGACCCCGTCCTGAGAGAGCGCAACAATGACTCTCCTGTTACTAGTAATGCGGGCTCCAAGCTAGTATCAACCTAGGTAATCAATAATGCCCTTTCCCATATAAGGGTAGAGTGGTTGCGCATGTAAGGTTGGGACAGTCGACAAATCTTAAATCTAATCCGTCTCTGTAAACAACACTTTTATCAAACCTTGGTACACTACTTCTCCACTAAGTAGTGACCTAGTTCATCATCATCTCCCAGGGGCATCAGTGGCACCCACTGGGGCTGTTTGCAAGTATGTCAAACCACACTTGTTTCTTTCCATGTATAACCCTGACCCACATCACGTAGCCATCTACTATAGCATATTTCTACAACCCACCAACACAACTCTAAGCAAGGGTAGAGTCATGATCAATGCAAGTATCAATGGAGTATGCAACGGAGGTAAGCCTAGCAAGGTTGCCATGCAAAGTATATCATGCACTCAGTGAAGCAACGAAAATGCTATTATGATGTAAAATGGTTCATCATGGTCAAAGGGCTGCTTGCCTAGTTCATCAGACTCTTGAAATCTTCCGGTCCTTCTCCAAGTACTTCGTCTACTTCGTCAACTAACGTCGGAAACAATCACAATAAGCAACACAACAAGGCAGAAAATAAAAGTGCTCTAAAAATATTAATTTGACTTTTCTAGGACATCTCTGGTTATATGAAAATTAACCAGAGTGGTTTCATTGGAATTGGTTCAGTGGATATTCCTAAACATTTTGATATGATGGAATCAAGGGGTTTATGGATTTGCAGGAAGTGCACAGAAATATATTTTTGAAAAAATGAGAAAAGGCACCCATTTAACAAAGAATGATTTTTGAGGCACCTAGGAGTTGGGTTCACTAGATTTGGAGTTCAAATAATTTCTCTATGAATTTGCAAAGTTGGCTATACATGAAGAAATAGACCATTATTTGAGGTGATACAGAAAGTATTAGTAAAAATGTTCAAAAACTAAGTTTTGAACTTATAGACATCTAGGATTTTGAATCATGGAATTTGGATAAAAAATGGGCTCTCTGTGATTTTCTAAAGTTCATTACAGAAATGGAAAAACAAGATTTGATAAATGTTTGTGAAGAAAAAGTCTCTGGAAAAATGTGCATGTTGCACCAACAGGTAGATCATGATATATAGAGTCACTAGAAATTTGAATCATCAAATTTGGAGTTAATTGGAATATTCTACGGATTTTACCAGTCCACAGAAAAAGAAAAAGAAAAAGAAAAGGGATTTACCTAAATGGGCCCAATCTAGCGGCGGCAGCGCGCACTGGGAGGGGTTTAGCGCCGAGGTGCAACTGGGCCGGCCCATCGGTTCAGCCGCACGCGCAGGATCCACGCCGGAGGCGTATTTTCCCAGTGCGCCTCCACTTAAACGGAGGGGCCTGCTGACGGGGTCACTGACCTGCGGGGTCCACCCGCAGGGTCATCTCCCTCCTCGCATGCGTGACAGAGGAGGCAGAGGAGGCGGGGCCGAGCGCTTGCCGACGCCCATTCCGGTGGCTCCAGCCACCTCCGGTGACCGCCCGAACTCCAGCGAGCTCGGGAGGATGGGCCGCATCCACCTGGGGACCCAGTTTCTGCCGGGGAGCACCAGAGCAAGCGAGTTCTCGGCCGCGGCAGGAACAGGCGATGGCGGGGTTCGGCACGGCGAGGAAGGCACGAGGAGGAGGAGATGAAGCATGGGGTGAGTTGGCGGTGGTGATGAGAGGGTGCGGGAGTGTTCATGGGGAAGAGAGAAGGGTCGAGGCCCAAGAATTTAAGCGGCGGCCGGCGGCACTGCTCCGGCCATGGAGGTGCAAGGAGAGCACGGGAAGAGTAGTGGGTCGGTCAGAGGATGCGTGAGAGGGAGAGAGCAGTTGGAGACAAGAGAAGGCTTGGGGGTGGCCCTATACGGGCGCGGCCGGGAGGTGCCATAGGCGGGGTGCACGGCCACGGCCCGAGGCGTTGCCAGGGGACAAACGGGCGCTTTGGGGCGTTTCTGAGGCGCTCGTGGGCGTGGTCCAGGTCAAGGGAAGGAGAGAGGGTGAGAGGAGCGAGCGCGAGGCGGGCCAGGGACGCGGGCAGCCACTGGCGGACGCGGGCGGCGCTCGGGCACGCGTCGCAGGGGCGAGAGAAGGGCACGGGGGAAGTTGGAGGCCCGCTGGCATGATGCGGACGCCGAGGCACATCGACTAGCGCGCTTGGGCGGCCCGAGGTGGACGGGAGCTCGGTGGCAAGGCTCGGACGCCATTGTAGCGCGCCCCAGAGCAGGCTTTTGGCCGGCATGAGCGTGTTTTGCGCGCTCTGCCGTGTCCACTTGCGTCTGGCAGCGGTAGAGGGGAGTAAACAATGTGGCAATGGCATTGGATGCCCTGGGGATCCACTGGAGGGGAGATGAAGTTGAGAGAGAGTGGAAATGGTGCTGTCCAGAGAAGAAAAGTGGATCGCTGCCCCCCTTCATCATTGCCTCTCGGGCAGGGAAGCACACTAGAGGTAGAGGGGGACTAGGAGGGGTTGTCGTAAAGAGGAGAACTCATGGAGATTAGTGGAAGTGGTCAAATTGGCGTTTTTAGAAAAATGGCAGAAGGTCTTTGTTGTTGATTTGGGCAAGAATATGAACTCCTCTTGTCATAAGGCTTGACAGGTACAAATGGCATGAGAAAAAAAGTGGTTCCACCAAGATTGAGTCCATTTGGGCAAAGTTGCCAATGCAACTTTTGTAAACCCTAGAAATCAACATAAATGGACTTTCCAAGATTTAGACATGCAAATCTATTCTCCTTGGTGCACCACTTGGTTTAGTGTCATCATTCGAGGATATGAACATGTCCACAAAAGTTGAGATCAAAAGGAGAAGGTTGCCAATGTTGAGTTGTTCAAATTTGGTTCTGGACAGGAAGGGTTTGGGGCACTTTGATCAAGTTAACTTGTTCTCCAACTTGTTCCACTTGGTCTAGATTAATAATTAGACCATTTTAGCATGTGGACCAAGTCTGAGAGCATTTGGACAAGTTTGATAATGTAAAGTTGTTCAAACTTGAAAAAGGATAGAAATGGTTTTGAGAGGGTTTCATGGGGTTATACTGTTCTCCATGAAATGAGACTTGGCAAGATCACCAAATAGAGCATTTATGACATGATGGAATTTTCTTGGATTTTTATGAAAATATTTCCTGTAGAAATATTTCAAATCCTTGAAATGGGAAGAAATGGTTTTGGGAGGTTTTGTCCAATATTTTGCACATGACCATGTGCTGAAACTCTTATATATGGAAAATATATGTCCACTGAGTTTCCCTGTTTTTTCTAAAATATTTTTGAAGCTTAAAAATAATTTTAACCTATTAAAGACCATTTCTGGCCTAAAGAAAAAGCCTTTAAATAAAATAGGAAAATAACTTTTAAAATTATATTTTTGTGGTTTCTGGGTGTCCTATATCTAATAGGAGTCAAATATAGTTTTTGAAAGATTTTTCACACCCTTAATTAAGTACTTGTAGTTCAAGTCTCAATTCAGGGGGTTTTGGAAAACCTAATTTAGAAAATACTTTTTGGCCAAAATATTTTTGCAATAAATTATTCATATGTCCAACACACATGGCATGATCATTGGGAAAGGTTTTGAATGAAGGAGAAGGAGTATAAGAGTTGGAGGATTTATTTGATTTTTAGAGCACTTGCAACCAACACACAAAATCAAATCAAGCAAAGACCTAAACACTCAAAAGTTTTTGTCAAACCACAATTTATCATGATTTATTAGCTTAAGTGTTGTGGCATGAATATCAGGATGTGACAGGTTCCTTGCGGTGGCTATTAGCCGGCGCTTAAAGCGCTCCTGATCGACGGGCTCCTCAGGCACGATAAAGTCTTCGTCGCCGAGGCTCACCTCATCCTCGGAGAGCGGAAGGTAGTTACTGTCCTCCGAGTCTTCGTTCATGGCCTGTTCATCAGGGCTGACTCGTCCATCTTCCCGCTCGTCCTGTTCGGAGGTTGGCTCAACGTGGTCTTCATTGTCTTCGGCATCGTCCGGAGTATTATTTTCTCCTGTGTCGGTATTGTTGTTTTTTCCATGGCGTGGCTTAGAGCGGCGCTGCTAACATCGTCGCCTTGCCTGTATCTCAGGAGGCTTATCCTCGACTGGATCCTTCTCATTGTCGCCATTTTTTTCTTTGGGTGTATCCACCATGTATATATCATACGAGGAGGTGGCCATCCAGCGCCCTGTAAGCTGTGGTTTTTGTGCCTGCTCCTCTCCGACATCATCGTCCATACCGTCGATGTCTTCGGAGTCGTAATCGAGCATGTCGGTTAAGTCTTTGACAGTGGCTATGAAGTGGGTTGATAGGGGCAAAGGTGCCCTGTCTTTCGATGTGAGATGGTGGCTATCGTTTTGGTGGAAGTCGACTTTGATGATCCGACTACGAACGTGCGAGGACGTCGCGCCTTAGCAATCGCTAAACCAACTCCGAGAGGTTATTGACCATGCCGGAGCACGATCAACCTGACCACGAAGGTCTATTTCCTGCAAGCAAACGAAGAACAAGCAAGAAACCAAGATTGCAATCTGGATATTGCGAATAACATAGGAAAGCTTTATTAATGAAGGTGGGGTTCTGTGACGCCTTTGTCTGGTCGTCGAACACAAACGAAGTACGCGAAGTTGCAGCTATGGCGAACTTTTAATCTAAACAAAACCCAAAGTCTAAACGGCGCCCTAAGGGCGGTATACATGGAGGAAGAGGGGGGAATTTCGTGGCCCTTGGTGGCGGGGTCCGAAACCAACCCTATCTCTTGTTTCCCCACACATACGGACTCTAAAAATAGCCTATACTTATGTATTTCGAAATTACATGGGCCTGGCTGAATAAAAAGGTGATGTGGCACCTAGAATAGCCTCTGGACGAAATTTATGAAGTGGCATCTTGTATATTTCGTCCAAGTCTTCATGCACTCGTTATGGTGGCTTCAAAGCCCTGAAATCATCACTTGTAACTCCGTTCTTGTTCCCCTTGCGCATGCCATCATCTCCATGCTTGTTCTTGCTCCAATGTTCATCCTTCTCCAAGCTAGGCCTTTCATTTGTAAGCAAAACAAATGTATCCAATTTAGGCAGCACCATATTCTCATGAACATTAGAATCATTACCGAGAAATGAAAGTACCTGGTAATTTAGTTGGCGTGCGCGAGCTCTAGTAATTGGTCCAGTATGTATAGCAGCAGGGGCTGTGGGTGTACAATGGTATTGATGTCCTCGTCATCCTCCCCTTCTTGAAATGAAGTCGTCCTCGACAGAAGTTCATCTTCCTCACCCAAATAAGGCTTCAATTTGCAATGTTAAGAGTGGGACTAACCCCAAAATCTGCAGGAAGCTCAAGTTTATATGCATTATCATTTATTTTCTCTAACACCATAAAGGGACCATCAGCACGTGGCATTAGCTTTGATTTAGGCAAATCAGGAAATCTATCCTTATGCAAATTTAACCAAACAAGATCTCCAGGTGCAAACACAACATGTTTTCTACCCTTATCTCCAGCAAGTTTATATTTAGCATTCATACGCTCAATGTTTTCCTTAGTTAACTCATGCATTTTTAAAACCAATTCAGCACGTTGTTTAGCATCAAAATTAACCTTCTCCGAAGATGGAAGAGGCAACAAATCAATAGGTGCACGAGGTAGGAAACCATACACAACTTCAAAAGGGCACATCTTAGTAGTAGAATGCAATGAACGATTATAAGCAAATTCAATATGAGGCAAGCATTACTCCCACATTTTCTTATTATTCTTCAAAACAGCCCTAAGCATAGTAGACAATGTTCTATTGACTACTCAGTTTGTCCATCAGTTTGGGGGTGACAAGTAGTACTAAAAAGCAGTTTAGTCCCCAACTTAGCCCATAAACATATCCACAAGTGGCTAAGAAATTTAGTATCACGATATGAAACAATTGTATTTGGCACACCATGCAAGCGAATAATTTCACGAAAGAACAAATTAGCAACATTAACAACATCATTGCTTTTATGACATGGTATAAAGTGTGCCATTTTCGAGAATCTATCCACGACAACATATATGCTATCCCTCCACTTCTTTGTTCGAGGTAAACCTAAAACAAAGTCCATAGATATATCCTCCCAAGGAACACTAGGTACAGGCAAAGGCATGTATAAACCATGAGGATTGAGTCGTGACTTAGCTTTTTGACATGTAGTGCAGCGAGCAATAAAACGCTCAACATCCCGTCTCATCTTTGGCCAAAAGAAATGTGTAGCAAGTACGTCCTCCGTCTTCTTCACACCAAAGTGTCCCATTAATCCTCCTCCATGCGCCTCCTGCAACAACAAAAGATGAACGGAGCTAGCTGGAATGCATAGCTTGTTAGCACGGAACACAAATCCATCATTAACGACGAACTTGTTCCACATTCTTCCTTCTTTACAATTCTGCATTACATCTTTAAAATCAGCATCATGCACATATTTATCTTTGATGGTCTCCAAACCAAATATTTTGTAGTCAAATTGTGAAAGCATGGTATAGCGACGAGACAATGCATCAGCAATAACATTTTCTTTTCCCTTCTTGTGTTTAATGACATAAGGGAAAGTCTCAATGAATTCAACCCATTTAGCATGTCTACGATTCAGTTTAGCTTGACTTTTAATATGTTTCAAAGATTCATGATCAGAGTGTATAACAAATTCTTTGGGCCATAAATAATGTTGCCATGCTTCCAAAGTCCTAACAAGAGCATATAATTCTTTATCATAAGTAGAATAATTCAGACTAGGCCCACCCAATTTTTCAGAAAAGTATGCAGCAGGTTTGCCATCTTGTAATAACACACCTCCTAATCCAATTCCACTAGCATCACATTCAAGCTCAAAAGTCTTATTAAAATCAGGAAGTTGGAGTAAAGGAGCATGTGTCAACTTATCTTTCAATACCGTGAAGGCTTCTTCCCGTGCGGTACCTTAAAGAAAAGGCACATCTTTCTTTGTAAGCTCATTGAGAGGTGCAGCAATGGTGCTGAAATCTCTCACAAAACGCCTATAGAATCTATCGAGGCCAAGAAAACTCCTCACTTGTGTTACCGTTTTGGGCTGCGGCCAACTCTCAATAGCTTCAATCTTGGCTTTGTCAACTTCAATTCCCTGTGGAGTAACAACATAGCCAAGAAAAGATACTCGGTCGGTGCAAAAGGTGCACTTCCCAAGGTTACCAAACAAACGTGCATCACGTAGAGCAATAAAAACAACATGTAAATGTTCCAAATGTTCTTCCAACGATCTACTATAAATCAATATGTCATCAAAGTAAACTACCACAAATTGTCCAATGAAAGCACGTAAAACTTTGTTCATTAATCTCATGAAAGTACTAGGTGCATTAGTAAAGCCAAAAGGCATGACTAACCACTCATATAATCCGAACTTAGTTTTAAATGATGTTTTCCATTATCTCCCAATTTCATACGAACTTGACGGTATCCACTACGCCAATCAACTTTGGAGAATATGGTAGAGCCACTCAATTCATCAAGCATATCATCTAGCCTAGGAATAGGATGACGATAACGAATAGTAATATTATTAATGCCACTACAATCAACACACATATGTGATGTACCATCCTTTTTCACTAGAATAATAGGAACATCACAAGGACTAAGGGATTCGCGTATATAACCTTTGTCGAGCAGCTCCTGTACTTGATGCATAATCTCCTTCGTCTCCTCTGGATTGGTACGGTATGGTGCACGGTTGGGTAATGATGCACCGAGAATTAAGTCAATCTGATGCTCAATCCCTCGAATGGGAGGTAATCCCTGTGGCACGTCTTGTGGAAAGACGTCAGCGAACTCCTGCAAAATGTTAGTGACAACAGGAGGCAAAGAGGAAGGCACGTCCTCGAATGAAAATAATGCCTCTTTGCACACAAAATCATAGCAAACAGATTTGCTGAAATCTAGCTCATCAATATCAGATTTAGTGGCAAGTAAACATGCACTTTTCAATTTAATTTCAGAAGCAACACTAGATGGTTTACTATTAGGCTTCATTTGTTGCTCAAATTCTTTTGCCACAATCTGATTTTCACTCTTATTTTTCTCCTGTTTTGCTTTATTAGCTCTATCAATATCATCTTTCAAAATGGAATCAGGAGTCATAGGAAGCAAAGTAATATTTTTATCCTTATGAACAAGAGTATACTGATTGTTTCTACCATGGTGTACAGAATTTTCATCAAATTGCCATGGTCGACCAAGTAATAAAGAACATGCTTGCATAGGTACCACATCATAATCAACGTAATCAGCATATGTAGAGATACTAAAATGCACACGAACAGTACGTGTTACCTTAACCTTGCCGCTGTTGTTGAACCATTGGATGTAGTAAGGATGTGGATGTGTTCTTGTGGTGAGAGATATCTTCTCCACCATCTCCATGCTAGCCAAGTTGTTGCAGCTCCCTCCGTCTATGATGACGCGCACAGAATGTTCCTTCACAACTCCCTTTGTATGGAACAAATTGTGCCTCTGATTTTGCTCAGCTTGTGTGACCTGCACACTCAAAACATGTTGAGCAACTAAACATTCATACCTATCAGCATCTTCAGGAGCCATGTATTGCGTCTCATGATCAGAATCATCTCCACCATGTTCTTCACGTGTAATAAGAGCCAAAGTCTCCTCATCACAGTCACTAGCGGACTCATACCCACCATCCTCAGTAGCAATCATCACACACTGAGATTTGCGTTCTCTCGCATAATGACCTCTTCCCTTACAATGACGACAAATAATATCACTTGTGTGCCCTGTTGATGCCATGGAAGAAGAAGAACTCTGTGCAGGCCTGGCAGGTGAGCTCTTGGCTGGTAATGGTGGTTGTGCCTGCTTTCTTGTATCACGGCTGGAGGTGGCACCTGATGGAGGTGCTGGTGCAATTGAAGTAGAAGATGTACGCGGTGTCCATGATGAAGGTCGGCCTGCAGAAAAGTTAGTTCGCGCCAATGCTTGTCGATCCTGCACTTCACGTTCAGCTTTACAAGCAAGATGGAATAAACGAGTGATATTAGTATACTCCTTATACTCTAGAATGGTCTGAATCTCTCTATTTAATCCACCCATAAAACGTGCAAGCATAGCTTCATTCTCCTCAACAATACCACATCTAATCATGCCAGTTTGTAATTCCTGATAATATTCTTCTACAGAATTTTTCCCTTGTCTTAAACGCTGCAATTTTTAAAGCAATTCAAGTTGATAATATGGTGGAACCCAACGAGTACACATAGCTGTTTTCAAAGCAGCCCAAGTAGTTGGAATAGGATATAATCTACAATGTTCAGACCACCATACACATGCAAAACTAGTGAAAGCACAAACAGCAGCAGCAACCCGTCTCTCCTCGGGATATTGTAAACATGTAAAACATTGTTCAGTTTCTAACTCCCAAGTAAGTTATATATCAGGAACATATCTACCCTCAAATGGTGGAATATTCAATTTCAGTTTAGGAATATGGTCATTATCTCGTACCTGAGGTGGTGGTGCAGGCCTACCATTGCGAATATATACCTGAGGTCGACCTGCTGGTAGTGGTGCTGGTGGCTGCACATAGTTCTAATTTTGATCAACCTCATCCTCGTAATAGTCCTCCACCTCTGCAGTAGCAGCAGGAGCTACAGAAGCACCAACAGCAGTAGCAGCGGCACCAGAATTTTGTCCTGGCTCAATAGGAACACACTGTGCTCGCCCTACTGTATTGCGGCGTAGAGCTTGTTGTGGGAGACGTTTGAGTAGTTCATCAAACTTGGCATCCAACTTGATGTCAATTGACTTCTCAATGTCATCCATCTTCTCCATTGCCTTTCCAAAGCTGACCATCACGTCTTCCACCTGTTGACCCAACATTTGATGAAACTTATCATGAAGCTCCCTGTTCGTCATGTTCTCCCAGTCAATCTCGTCGGCTTGTGTTCCTGCCATAGTTAGCAGCAATAGAAATAGACAAGAATATGATCCTACAGACTACTAGAATATGGTGGTGGTGGGGTGTCACAAAACCGTCAAGCGAATCTCAAATTCTTACCAGTTCTTACCCAGCAGCAGGTGGTGATCGGCAACCGTTGTAGTCAAACTCTCAAAGCTTGGATAGAGCGATTACCAGGGTGACTCAAATGCACGACGTAGATGTATGTGGAGCTGGGAAGGCTTATAATATGGTAGCAAAAAGGGTCAGCAATAATCAATTCAGAGATGCAAAGTTGACTAAACGCTCAACGATGGTACTGTGCTGGTCCTAGGCTAGACCGTGCTAGAGACGCGAGCCTAGAACACTAACAAAATCACAGCGCTGCACAGAAACAAGGGAAGGGCACACTCTGAATTTTTTTGCGCTCCTCTTTTTTTTGCCGAAAAATCACTATAATGGCGAGTGTCTCAAAACTCTTCCCAAGTCAAGATAACAGGATAGACACGAAATTTTTGCGACCAATTTTTTTTTCGACTGCCTGGACCCAAAAACTGGAAACTGCTCAAAAAAAACTTTCTATAATGGCGACTGTCTCAATACGCTTGGAAACACCTAAAAATAGTATAGCCAGAAATTTTTTTGTCGAGTGCGTTTTTGGAAAAATTTGGGCCTAAACGGAGGGTGGTTTCCGGACTCTTTTTTTTTGGAAACCAACCTCTTCTATGGACGGCAAAATATTGCTGGAATTCGAAACCTACTCAGACAAAGAAAACACAAATATGGAAACAGATGGATCTCGAAAGTAAACCTAATATGAGATGGACTCAGAGTGGTGGTGGTATATGGATACGAATCGGTGGTGGTATATAGACATGGGTCGATGGTGGTATATGGACTCGGATCGGTGTTGGTATATGGACTCGGAGCGATGTATCTGGTGTGGTGGTGGTATATGGCAGCGGATGATGAATCTGGTGTGGTGGTGGTGGTATATGGCAGAGGATAATGATGGTGTGGCGGCGGCGTGAATACCCGTGAACAGAACTCGAAACTCTAAAAGACTAGACGCTAAGACCAGCAACTAGACACGGCGTTGCAACCGAAAATTCAACAAAGCAAAATACTGAAAAGACTATGCAAAAGCTCAGACTGGTTCGGATATGATGACCTAACCCTAATTTTTTGTGGCTTTTTCGTGGACTGTAGGTATGAAGAACAGACTCGATCTAAACTACGAAAAATAGTAAAATCTCACCGAGCAACCTGGAAATCTGATACCACTTGATAGGGGCAAAGGTGTCCTGTCTTTCGATGAGATGGTGGCTATCATTCTGGTGGAAGTCGACTTTGACGATCTGACTACGAACGTGCGAGGACGTCGGGCCTTAGCAATCGCTAAACCAACTCCGAGAGGTTATTGACCACGCCGGAGCACGATCAACCTGACCAGGAAGGTCTATTTCCCGCAAGCAAACCAAGAACAAGCAAGAAACTAAGATTGCAATCTGGATATTGCGAATAACAGAGGAAAGCTTTATTAATGAAGGTGGGGTTCTGTGACGCCTTTGTCTGGTCGTTGAACACAACGAAGTAAGCGAAGTTGCAGCTATGGCAAACTTTTAATCTAAACAAAACCCAAATTCTAAACGGTGCCCTAAGGGCGGTATATATGGAGGAAGAGGGGGAAATTTCGTGGCCCTTGGTGGAAAGGTCCGAAACCAACCCTATCTCTTGTTTCCCCACACATACAGACTCTAAAATAGCTTATACTTATGTATTTCGAAATTACATGGGCCTGGCCCAATAAAAAGGTGGCGCAACACCTAGAATAGCCTCTGGAAGAAATTTATGAAGTGGCATCTTGTATATTTCGTCCAAGGCTTCATGCACTCGTTATGGTGGCTTCAAAGCCCTGAAATCATCACTTGTAACTCCGTTCTTGTTCCCCTTGCGCATGCCATCATCTCCATGCTTGTTCTTGCTCCAATGTTCATCCTTCTCCAAGCTAGGCCCTTCATTTGCAAGCAAAACAAATGTATTCAATTTAGGCAAAATCATATTCTCATGAACATTAGAATCATTATCAAGAAACAAAAGTACCTGGTAATTTAGTTGGCGTGCGCGAGCTCTAGTAATTGGTCTAGTATGTATAGCAGCAGGGGTTGTGGGTGTAACAATGGTATTGATGTACTCATCATGGGTGGTGGGTGGGACGAAGAATTCTCTGCCATCAGCTTCCAATCCAAACCGGACATAGTTCGGCCGAGAGTCCCCTGATAAGGAGAGGGCTTTTAACGAGTTTAGCACATCGCCTAAAGGTGAGTGCCAAAAGACGTCCGCGGATCTGAACTCAACGATCGGCGCCTGATCAGGTTCGATGGGCGCGGATGCACGCGGTTCGGAACCTATGGACGGAGAAAAATCCGAGGTTCCGGTGACACAGGCCCTGCTCGAGGTTGGATCTGTGTGCGGCTCTAACGCCGCTGAGTCTGCAGCTTCCGTGGCGGGGTTGAGCTTCCCATCCTCGGACGGCGCAATCTGTTACAAGTGATATCTCCTAGGCACGGCCCGATGACAGATTTAGGTCATGTTCATCGTGGTGGTAGGGAGTGGCTGTCATGGGCTCGAATCCGTCGAAGATCAAGTCTCCGCGGATATCGACAATGTAATTCAAACTTCCAAACCTGACCTGATGGCCAGGGGCGTAGCTGTCGATCTGCTCTAGATGGCCAAGCGAGTTGGCCCGCAGTGCGAAGCCACCGAATACGAAGATCTCTGCGGGGATGAAGACCTCCCCCTGTATTGCGTTGTTGTAGATGATTGACTGAGCCATCAAACCTTTTGGTGATGATGCAGTGGAACTCTCAATGAAAGCACCAATGTCGGTGTCAAAACCGGCGGATCTCGGGTAGGGGGTCCCGAACTTTGTGTCTAAGGTTGATGGTAACAGGAGGCGGGGGACACGATGTTTACCCAGGTTCGGGCCCTCTCTACGGAGGTAATACCCTACTTCCTGCTTGATTGATCTTGTTGAATATGAGTATTACAAGAGTTGATCTACCATGAGATCATAATGGCTAAAACCCTAGAAGTCTAACCTGTATGATTATGATTTCCTCTATTGACTAAGCCCTCCGATTTATATAAACATCGAAGGGGACTAGGGTTATACAAAGTCGGTTATAGAGAAAGGAATATTCATATCCAGACGCCAAGCTTGCCTTCCACGCCAAGGAGAGTCCCATCCGGACACATGTGAGAGTCTTCGGTCTTGTATCTTCACAGCCCATCAGTCCGGCCCATGCCAATAGGCCGGACGCCCGAGGACCCCTTAATCCAGGACTCCCTCAATAGGCTCTACATTCACGTACAACGGGTGCAAGCCAGTTTTGCACATGCGGAATACTCGGGTTAAACTTGACGAGCCTAGCATGTACATACATGGCCTCAGAACACTGGAGACCGAAAGGTCGAACATGAATCATATAGTAGATATGATCAACATAGAGATGTTCACCATTGATGACTACTCCTCATGTGATGATCGGACATGGTTTAGTTGATTTGGATCATGTACCAATTAGATGACTTGATGGATGTCTATCTAAGTGGGGGTTCTTAAGTAATTTGATTAATTGAACTTTAATTTATCATGAACTTAGTCCAGATAGTATTTGCAAATTATGTTGTAGATCAATAGCTCGCGTTATAGCTCCCCTAGTTTTGATATGTTCCTAGAGAAAACTAAGTTGAAAGATGATAGTAGCAATGATGCGGACTGGGTCTATGATCTAAGTAATATCCTCATTGCTACACAGAAGAATTATGTCCTTGATGCACCGCTAGGTGATAGACCTATTGCAGGAGCAGATGCAGACGTTATGAATGTTTGGCAAGCTCGATTTGATGAATAATTGATAGTTTAGTGCGCCATGCTTTACGGCTTAGAATTGGGGCTTCAAAGACGTTTTGAACACCATAGAGCATATGAGATGTTCCAAGAGCTGAAATTGGTGTTACAGACTGATGCCCATGTCGAGAGGTATGAGACCTTTGACAAGTACTTTGCCTACAAGATAGAGGAGAATATCTCAACTAGTGAGCATGTGCTCAGAATGTTTGGGTACTACAATCGCTTGAATCAAGTGGGAGTTAATCTTCCGGATAAGATAGTGACTGACAAAGTTCTCTGGTAACTATCACCAAGCTACTAGAACTCCATGATGAACTATAATATGCAAGGGATGACGAAAACGATTCCCTAGCTTTTTGCGATGCTAAAATCGGTGGAGGTAGAAATCAAGAAAAAACATCAAGTGTTGATGGTTAACAAGACCACTAGTTTCAAGAAAAAGGGCAAGGGAAAGAAAGGGAACTTCAAGAAGAATGGCAAAGCAAGTTGTCACTCCCGTGAAGAAGCCCAAAGCTGAACCTAAACCTGAAACTGAGTGCTTGTACTGCAAAGGAAATGGTCATTGGAAGCGGAACTACCCCAAATATTTGGCGGATAAGAAGGATGGCAAAGTGAACAAAGGTATATGTGATATACATGTTATTGATGTGTACCTTACTAGTGCTCGTAGCAGCCCCTGGGTATTTGATGCATGTTCGGTTGCTAAGATTAGTAACTCGAAACAGGAGTTGCAGAATAAATGGAGACTAGTTGAGGGTGAAGTGATGATGTGTGTTGGAAGTGGTTCCAAGATTGATATGATCATCATCGCACACTCCCTATACTTTCGGGATTAGTGTTGAACCTAAATAAATGTTATTTGGTGTTTGCTTGGAGCATGAACAAGATAGGATTGTGTTTATTCCAATACGGTTATTCATTTAAGAAAGAGAATAATTGTTATTCTGTTTACATGAATAACACCTTCTATGGTCATACACCAAATGTTAATGGTTTATTGAATCTCAATCTTAGTGATACACATATTCATAATATTGATGCCAAAAGATGCAAAGTTGACAATGATAGTGCAACATATTTGTGGCACTAGCGTTTAGGTCATATTGGTGTAAAGCGCATGAAGAAACTCCATGCTGATGGACTTTTGGAATCACTTGATTATGAATCATTTGATACTTGCAAACCATGCCTCATGGGCAACATGACTAAAACTCCGTTCTCTGGAACAATGGAACGAGCCAATGACTTATTGAAAATAATACATACTGATGTATGCGGTCCGATGAGTGTTGAGGCTCGTGGCGGGTATCATTATTTTCTAACCTTCACAAATGATTTAAGAAGATATGGGTATATCTACTTAATGAAACACAAGTCTAAAACATTTGAAAAGTTCAAAGAATTTTAGAGTAAAGTGGAGAATCATTGTAACAAACAAATAAAGTTTCTACGATCTGATCGCAGAGGCGAATATTCGAGTTACGAGTTTGGCCTTCACTTAAAATAATGTGGAATAGTTTCACGACTCATGCCACCTGGAACACCACAACATAATGGTGTGTCCGAACGTCGTAACCATACTTTGTTAGATATGGTGCGATTTATGATGTCTCTTACCAATTTACCACTATTGTTTTGGGGTTATGCATTAGAGACAGCTGCATTCACATTAAAAAGGGCATCGTCAAAATCCGTTGGGACGACACCGTATGAAATGTAGTTTGGCAATAAACCTAAGCTGTCGTTTCTTAAAGTTTGGGGATGTGATGCTTATGTCAAAAGGCTTCAGCCTTATAAGCTCGAACCCAAATCGGAGAAGTGCGTCTTCATAGGATACCCTAAGGAAACAATTGGGTACACCTTCTACCACAGATCCGAAGGCAAGATCTTTGTTGCCAAGAATGGGTCCTTTCTAGAGAAGGAGTTTCTTTCGAAAGAAGTGAGTGGGAGGAAAGTAGAACTTGATGAGGTAATTGTACCTTCTCTCAATTTGGAAAGTAGCTCATCCAAGAAATTTGTTCCTGTGATGCCTACACCAACTAGAGAGGAAGCTAATGATGATGATCATGAAACTTCAGATGAAGTTACTACTAAAACTCATAGGTCAACCAGAGCATGATCCTCACCAGAGTGGTACGACAATCTTGTTCTGGAAGTCATGTTACTTGACCATGATGAACCTACGAACTATGAAGAAGCTATGATGAGCCCAGATTCTGATAAATGGCTTGAGGCCATGAAATCTGAGATAGGATCCATGTATGAGAACAAAGTGTCGACTTTGGTTGACTTGCCCGATGATCGGCAAGCCATAGAAAATAAATGGATCTTCAAGAGGAAGATGGACGGTGATGGTAGTGTTACTATCTAGAAAGCTCGAATTGTCGCAAAAGGTTTTAGACAAGTTCAAGTTGTTGACTACAATGAGATTTTCTCGCTCGTATTGATGCTTAAGCCCGTCCGAATCATGTTAGAAATTGCCCCATTTATGAAATCTAGCAAATGGATGTCAAAACTGCATTCCTTAAATGGATATCTATAAGAAAAGTTGTATACGATACAACCAGAAGGTTTTGTCGATCCTAAAGGTGCTAACAAGGTGTGCAAGCTCCAACGATCCATCTATGGACTGGTGCAAGCATCTCGGAGTTGGAATATACGCTTTGATGAGGTGATCAAAGCATATGGTTTTATACAGACTTGAGGTGAAGCCTGTATTTATAAGAAAGTGAGTGGGAGCTCTGTAGCATTTCTGGTGTTATATGTGGATGACATATTATTGCTCGGAAATGATATAGAATTTCTGGATGGCATAAAAGGATACTTGAATAAGAATTTTTCAATGAAAGACCTCAGTGTTGGGCATCATGATCTATAGGGATAGATCAAGATGTTTAATAGGACTTTCACAAAGCACATACCTTGACAAGATTTTGAAGAAGTTCAAAATGGATCAGTCAAAGAAAGGGTTCTTGCATGTGTTGAAAGGTGTGAAGTTGAGTAAGATTAAAAACCCGACCACGACAGAAAGTAGAGAGAGAATGAAAGTCATTCCCTATGCCTCAGGCATAGGTTCTATAAAGTATGCCATGTTGTGTACCAAACACATTGTGTACCTTGCCATGAGTTTGGCAAGGGGGTACAATAGTGATCCAGAAGTAGATCACTGGACAGCAGCCAAAATTATACTTAGGTACCAAAAGAGGACTAAGGAAATGTTTCTCAATTATGGAATTGATAAAGAGTTCGTTGTAAAGAGTTACGTCGATGCAAGCTTTGACACTGATCTAGATGACTCTAAGTCTCAATCTAGATACGTATTGAACGTGGGAGCAATTAGCTAGATTAGCTCCATGCACAACATTGTAGACATAGAAATTTTCAGAATACATACGGATTTGAATGTGGCAGACCCGTTGACTAAACCTCTCTCACAAGCAAAACATGATCACACCTAAGTACTCTTTGGGTGTTAATCACATAGCGATGTGAACTAGATTTTTGACTCTAGTAAACCCTTTGGGTGTTGGTCACATAGCGATGTAAACTATGGGTGTTAATCACATAAATATGTGAACTATTGGTGTTAAATCACATGGCGATGTGAACTAGATTATTGACTCTAGTGCAAGCGGGAGACTGAAGGAAATATGACCTAGAGGCAATAATAAAGTTGTTATTTTATATTTCCTTATATTCATGCTAAATGTTTATTATTCATGCTAGAATTGTATGAACAGGAAACTTGATACATGTGTGGATACATAGACAAAATACCGTGTCCCTAGTATGCCTCTACTTGACTAGCTCATTAATCAAAGATGGTTAAGTTTCCTAGCCATAGACATGTGTTGTCATTTCATGAACGTGATCACATCATTAGGAGAATGATGTGATGGACAAGACCCATTTGTTAGCTTAGCATAATGATCTTCAGTTTTATTGCTACTGCTTTCTACATGTCAAATACATATTCCTCCGACTATGAGATTATGCAACTCCCGGATACGGGAGGAATGCCTTGTGTGCTATCAAACGTCACAACGTAACTGGGTGATTATAAAGATGCTCTACAAATATCTCCGAAGGTGTTTGTTGTGTTGGCATAGATCAAGATTAGGATTTGTCACTCCGAGTATCGGAGTACATCATAAGAAGCCTTGAAAGCAAAGTGACTAATGATTTAGTTGCAGGATGATGCATTACGGAACGACTAAAGAGACTTTCCGGTAATGAGATTGAACTAGGTATGAAGATACCGACGATCGAATCTCGGGCAAGTAACATACCAATGACAAAGGGAATAATGTATGTTGTCATAACAGTTCGACTGATAAAGATCTTCGTAGAATATGTGGGAGCCAATATGAGCATCCAGGTTCCACTATTGGTTATTCACCGGAGAGGTGTCTCGGTCATGTCTACATAGTTCTCGAACCCGTAGGGTCCGCACGCTTAACGTTCAATGACGACTTTGTATTATATGAGTTATGTGATTTGGTAACCGTATGTTGTTCGGAGTCCTGGATGAGATCACGGACATGACGAGGAGTCTCGAAATGGTCTAGAGGTAAATATTGATATATAGGATGATAGTATTCAAACACCGAAAGTGTTCTAGGGGTACCAGGTATGTATCGGGTCACCGAAAGGGGTTCCGGGCATCCCCCCGGCAACTACATGGGCCTAATGGGCCAAGAGTGGGACATCCCAGCCCCTAAGGGGCTGGTGCGCCCCATGTAGGCTGAAATAGAGGGGGGGAGGAAATAGGAGAAGAGAGAAAGGAAGGGGTGGGATTCGGCCTCCCCCTTCCTTCTCCCCCTCCTCCTTCCTTCCCTCTTTGGGA
>NC_057810.1:233425631-233468124 GCF_018294505.1 Triticum aestivum
TGGACTGCAGCTAAGCCTCCGAGTGGAAGGCTGGCTTACCACTCAGTAGGATTTTGATAAACTTAGGTGAGTCCTTGGACTGCAGCTAAGCCCCCGAGTGAAAGTCTGGCTTACCACTCGGTGGGATTTTGATAAACTTAGGCGAGTCCTTGGACTGCAGCTAAGCCCCCGAGTGGAAGGCTGGCTTACCACTCGGTAGGATTTTGATAACTTAGGCGAAACGGATTCACAGCTAAGCCTCCGAGTGGGAGTCTGGCTCACCACTCGGTAGGATTTTGATAACTTAGGCGAAACGGATTCGCAGCTAAGTCTCCGAGTGGGAGTCTGGCTCACCACTCGGTAGGATTTTTACAAACTTAGGCGAAACGGATTCGCAGCTAAGTCACCCACTGAGGGGAATTTCATTGGACAAAAATAAAAAGTGACAGATATTATGGAGGAACTATGACACTATTATTTTGAGGTCCATGAACTACAAAAGTACTTTATTGCAACTCATCTGAGTGATAAAACTTAAGTGTAAAATGGGCGGAGTAGCTCCGCGTTCCAAGCTCGGGGCTCGTCGATATTATGCTCGACGTTGTAAAGACGATACGCCCCGTTGTGGAGGACCTTTGTGACGATGAAGGGGCCTTCCCAAGAAGGAGCAAGCTTGTGTGGTTTGTGCTGATCCACTCGGAGAACCAAATCCCCTTCCTGGAAGGCTCGACCTCTCACATTCCTGGCGTGGAAACGGCACAAATCTTGTTGGTAGATGGTCGAACGGATCAGAGCCATCTCCCTTTCTTCCTCTAAAAGGTCGACTGCGTCCTGCCGCGCTTGTTCAGCTTCTGCTTCGTTGTAGATTTCAACTCGAGGAGCATTGTGGAGAAGATCACTCGGCAAGACTACTTCAGCTCCGTAGACCAAGAAGAATGGAGTTCTTCCGGTTGACCGATTAGGTGTGGTCCGCAGTCCCCAAAGAACTGAGGGAAGTTCGTCGACCCAAGCTCCAGCTGCGTGTTTGAGATCACGCATCAATCGAGGCTTCAATCCCTTAAGAATCAGTCCATTAGCTCGCTCTGCTTGTCCATTCGACTGCGGATGGGCGACTGAAGCGTAGTCGACCCGTGTGCCCTGGGAGTCGCAGAAAGCTCTGAATTCCTCTGAGTCAAAGTTCGACCCATTATCCGTAATGATGCTGTGCGGGACTCCATATCTGAATATTAGTTCCCTGATGAAGCTAACAGCAGTACCGGTGTCAAGGCTCTTGATTGGTTTAGCCTCGATCCACTTGGTGAACTTGTCGACTGCCACCAGTACATGCGTGAAGCCGCTTCGTCTTGTTCTCAAAGGACCGACCATGTCCAGCCCCCAAACTGCAAAAGGCCAGACGAGTGGGATGGTCTTCAAAGCTGACGCAGGCTTGTGCGACATATTCGAGTAGAACTGACATCCCTCGCACTTATCCACTATCTCTTTTGCCATCTCATTCGCCTTGGGCCAGTAAAATCCGGCTCGGTATGCTTTGGCCACGATGGTCCGAGAGGACGCATGATGACCACAGGTCCCCGAGTGAATATCATTGAGGATGAGTCGACCTTCTTCTGGTGTTATGCACTTCTGACCGACTCCAGTCGCGCTTTCTCTGTATAATTGTCCTTTGATTACGGTAAAGGCCTTAGATCGACGGACGATCTGTCGAGCCTCTTCCTCATCCTCCGGAATCTCTTTCCTCAAGATATATGCGACATACGGAATCGTCTAGTCGGGAATGACTACCAAAACCTCCATGATCAAGTCGACCACCGCTGGGACTTCAACTTCAGTCGGATCTGTGGCACTCTTGGGCTGCGGAGTTTCTTCGGTGAAAGGATCTTCTTTGACTGACGGAGTGTGTATATGTTCCAAAAACACACCACTCGGAATGGCTTCTCTCTTGGAACCTATCTTTGCTAGATCATCAGCTGCTTGATTTTTCAGTCGGAGTATGTGATGGAGCTCCAACCCCTCGAACTTCTTTTCCAGCTTCCTCACTGCACTGCAGTATCCAGTCATGGCTGGGCTTCTCACGTCCCACTCTTTCATCACCTGATTGACCACTAAATCCTAGTCGCCATAGACCATCAGGCGACGGACGCCGAGTGAAATGGCCATGCGCAACCCATATAAGAGGGCCTCATATTCTGCCTCATTGTTGGAGGAATCAAAGTGAATCTGGAGCACATATCTGAGCTTATCTCCTCTGGGGGAAACCAGGACAACCCCAGCACCGGAACCATTCAACATCTTAGAGCCATCAAAGAACATGGTCCAATGCTCCGAGTGAACTTCAGTCGGCTGCTGTTGTTCAATCCACTCGGCGAGGAAATCTGCTATTGCCTGGGACTTAATGGCTTTCTTTGCCTCAAACTTGATATCAAGGGGAAGAAGTTCAATCGCCCATTTGGCCACTCGACCAGTTGCATCTCTGTTGTGCAAAATCTCTGATAGTGGAGCGTCGCTGACGACTGTGATGGAATGGTCAGAGAAATAATGAGCAACCTTCTTTGTGGTCATGTATATCCCATACACAAGCTTCTGATAATGAGGATATCTCTGCTTGGATGGAGTCAAGACTTCAGACAAATAATACACTGGGCGCTGAACTTTGAGAGCTTTTCCTTCTTCTTCCCGCTCGACCGTTAGCACAGTACTGACGACTTGTCCTGTGGCTGCGATGTAGAGCAACAGAGGCTCTTTGCTGATTGGAGCAGCAAGCACCGGCTGGGTGGAGAGCAGAGCTTTTAGCTCGGCAAACGCTGCATCAGCTTTTGGAGTCCACTCGAACTTGTCAGCCTTCTTCATCAGTCGGTAAAGAGGCAGTGCCTTTTCACTGAGTCGTGAGATGAATCGACTTAATGCGGCCAAGCATCCAGTAAGCTTCTGGACATTGTGCACTCGCACAGGGCGTTTCATTCGGAGAATAGTGCCAATCTTCTCTGGGTTAGCGTCGATTCCCCGTTCGGAAACGAGAAAACCGAGTAACTTGCCACCAGGAACTCCAAATGTGCACTTTGATGGATTGAGCTTGATATCATACCTTCTGAGGTTGGCAAATGTTTCGGCGAGGTTAGCGAGCAGGTTGGAACCTTTTCGTGACTTGACAACAATATCATCCATATAAGCTTCCACATTCCGACTGATTTGAGTGAGTAGACACTTCTGAATCATTCGCATAAATGTGGCTCCGGCATTCTTGAGGCCGAATGGCATGGTGATATAGCAGAAGCACCCGAATGGAGTGATGAAAGCTGTTTTTACCTCATCAGGCCCGTACAGACGGATCTGGTGGTACCCGGAGTAAGCATCTAAAAAAGACAACCTCTCGCATCCCGCGGTCGAGTCAACAATTTGATCTATGCGAGGGAGAGGAAAATGATCTTTCGGGCAGGCCCGGTTGATGTGCTTGAAATCAATGCACATTCGGAGCGACTTGTCCTTCTTAGGAACCATGACGACATTAGCGAGCCACTCGGAGTGGTATATCTCTCGGATAAATCCTGCCGCCAACAGTCGAGCCACTTCTTCACCAATGGCCTTTCTCTTCTGGACGGCGGACCGCCGAAGATGCTCTTTGACTGGTTTTGCAGATGAGTCGACTCTTAGGCGATGCTCAGCCAGTCCCCTGGGAACACCTGGCATGTCAGCGGGCTTCCATGCAAAAATGTCCCAGTTCTCACGGAGGAACTGGATGAGCGCTTCTTCCTATTTTGGGTCGAGTGTTGTGGAGATGCGGGTCGGAGCTGCATCGGGGTCGGTCGGGTGAATATGAACAGGCTTCGTCTCCCTAGACGACTGGAATGCAGACTCTGTAGCGGGTTTCTTCGATCGCAGCAAATCACTCGGATCTGCGTTTTGCTTGTACTCCTCGAACTCGACCGCTGTCACTTGGGAATCGGCAATCTTGGAGCCCTTCTGAAAGCACTCCTCTGCCTTTTTTCCTATCACCGGTGGCAGTGATCACTCCTTTGGGGCCGGGCATCTTCAATTTGAGGTACACGTAACATGGTCGAGCCATGAACCGTGCATAGGCTGGTCTCCCCAAAATGGCATGATATGCACTTTGAAAATCCACGACCTCAAACGTCAACTTTTCTTTGCGAAAATGCTTCGAATCACCAAACACCACGTCCAAAGCTATCTGGCCGAGTGACTCGGCCTTCTTCCCCGGTATAACTCCATGAAAGCACATGTTACTAGTGCTCAGTCGGGACATCGGAATGCCCATACCTTTCAATGTGTCTGCATATAACAGATTCAGCCCACTTCCACCATCCATCAGCACTTTTGTCAGTCGAGTGCCTTCGACAACTGGATCGACCACCAAAACTTGCCTCCCAGGGGTGGCAATATGAGTCGGGTGATCAGATTGGTCGAATGTGATGGGTGTTTGAGACCACTTCAGATAATTTGCCTTTGCTGGGGCAACCATGTTGACCTCTCGGTTAATCACTTTCAGTCGACTTCTGCTTTCTACATCTGCAAAGATCATCAGAGTGGAGTTGATATGCGGATATCCTCCCTCATTGTCCTCCTTGTCTTCGGCCTTGTCTGACTCCTTCTCCTTGTCTTTAGACTGTTTTCCCTGAAACTGCTGGATCAGGAGTCGACATTGGCGAGTGGTGTGCTTTGGGTAAATGATATTCCCCTCTTCGTCTTTCTTCGTGTGAATGTGACATGGCATATCCAACACGTCGTTCCCTTCTTTATCCTTTATCTTCTTGGGGTTCCAGGATCCTTTTGGTTTCCCCTTAAACTTTCCTTGAGTCACGGCCAGAGCCTCTCCAGGAGCTGCCGGTTCAGCCTTCCGCTTCTGTTTCCGACTGGTGTTTCCCTTTTCCGACTGACTCGGCTTGTGCTTGCTGCTTCGGAGTCGGTCTTCTTCTTCGCTGTTGGCGTACTTGGTAGCAATCTCCATCATTCGACTCAAGGTCATGTCACCGGTTCGACCAAATTTCAAACTCAGTTCTTTGTTCTTGACGCCGTCTTTGAAGGCGCAGACTGCCTGATGATCAGAGACATTTTCCACAGTGTGGTGCAAAGTGATCCACCTCTGAATATACTCTCTGAGAGTCTCATTAGCTTTCTGCACGCAGACTTGCAACTCTGTCAATCCAGCTGGTCGCTTGCAAGTCCCTTCAAACGTTCTGACGAACACTCGGGACAGATCTTCCCAAGTGTAAATGCTGCTAGGAGGTAATTGAGTCAACCATGCCCTGGCAGAACCTTCCAACATGAGGGGTAAATGCTTCATGGCCACCTCGTCGTTCCCACCACCAATCTGAACTGCCACTCGGTAGTCTTCAAGCCAAGTTTCAGGCTTAGACTCACCAGTGAACTTGCTGACTCCTGTTGCCAACCTGAAATTGGGGGGGATAACTGCGGCTCTGATAGCTCTGCTGAAACATTCAGGACCAGAAACATGCACTCGACTGCTTGTGGGTACATCTCTATCGAGTGCACCTCGATGGGCTCTGTTCCGGTCGACCAACCCTTGCACGATAATGGATCGCGCGTCGAAGCCTGGCTCTCTGGGGTCAACTGGAACCCTACGCCCTGTACTGTACTGACGCCTATCATCTGGCTGCCGAGGAGCGTAAGACCCACCCCTCGGAGGGGAATAGGGCACTCGGCACCTATCATCTCGGTCGAGTCTGTCGCCATATTGATCTCGCCGATTCTCACGCCCTTCGCGCCGCGGAGGCGATCTGGGGCTGTGAGCCGACTGAACCGTATTCACAGTGACGGATCGACTGTGAATTCTGTTGCGCGACTGAGACACGACTGAATTTTGATCTCCTGCTGCCCAGAGCAGATCCCTGATCTGCAGCAAACCTCTGCCAGCTTCCGACTGCGAAGGCTGGATGGACTCTGCTATACGGGTCGCAGCTGCTAAATTCTGAATTGGGGTTCGATATACCTGAGTCGGCGGGAAGAGTTGACGTCGACTGGTGTCGGGAACTCGTCGCCGCGCGCGCTCGTCGAGTGCTCGCTGAAGGTTCTCCAGTCGAGTGCGCTCGGCCAAATTGGCCAGGCGCGCCTCCTTCAAGGCACGAGCCTCGGGGGTTTCTCCTGCGATGGGAATACGCAGGGGATCCTCGTTCCTGCGGCGAAGTTCCTCTCTTTGCAGAGAGTCGAGTGGCTCGGGTTGGTACTCTTCGTAGCCTCGCGTAGGGTCGCCGCCGTCACCTGCTCCACCACCACGGGCGAAGCCAGGGGGACTGTGGGGCCCATCGACCATCAAGATTTCCACCGCTGGATCACTGCTACCGCACTCGGATGCAGTCTCTACGGAGCCAGTCGACAGGTCGAACAAGCCGTAGAGAGGTTCGTCGGGCTCGATTGCCGCAACTTGGGTGGTGGCCGATTGGCGAGCCACCGCGTGCCTCACCCATCGCTGAAGCCTCGACCGGCCCGAGCGCTTGCGCTGGCGGGAGACCGGGAGGGTGGACGATGGAGGAGCCGACCGATACTGGGTCGACGGCTGCCACAGCAGAACGCCGCGGACACATGCGCGAAAATGCGTCGCACCGCGGACGGGGAGCGCATCTACGTCGAGTGGAGCCTCCTGGAGCCATGCGGAGTCGTCGGCGATGAAGGTGAGAGTGCCGAGACGGATCTCTTGACCCTCGACCAAAACTCTAGCAGACACCATGATGAAAGTACTCGGAAGAATCGCAACTTCTCCACAAAATCGCTAAAACACCTGCCCCAAGGTGGGCGCCAACTGTCGTGGTTCTAAGCCTGACAGTAGAGTGGGGGGTAGGTATGGAGAGGCAAGGTCCTAGCTATGGAGAGGTTGTAAACACAAAGGATGTACGAGTTCAGGCCCTTCTCGGAAGAAGTAACAGCCCTACGTCTCGGAGCCCGGAGGCGGTCGAGTGGATTATGAGTATATGAACTACAAGGTGCCGAACCCCTCTGCCTGTGGAGGGGGGTGGCTTATATAGAGTGCGCTAGGACCCCAGCCAGCCCACGTAGGAGAGGGTTTAAGGTGAGTTAAGTCTGGGGCGTTACTGGTAACGCCCCACATAAAGTGCCTTTACTATCATAAGGTCTACTTGATTACAGGCCGTTGCAGTGCAGAGTGCCTCTTGACCTCCTGGTGGTCGAGTGAGTCTTCGTGGTCGAGTCCTTCAGACCAGTCGAGTGAGTCCTCATTGGTCGACTGGAAGGCGACCTCTTCTAAGGATGTCTTGGGGTAAGTTACTTGGATCAGGTCCATGACCCTACCCTAGGCACATAACCCCATCACTCCCCCTTGGCGCGCCCTCCTCCTTGTCCGACCGCCTCCCCCCTTGCTCCTTTATATACGGGGGCAGGGGGGCACCCCATAGACACGACAACAATTGATCTCTTGATCTCTTAGCCGTGTGCGGTGCCCCCCTCCACCATAGTCCTCCTCGATAATATTGTAGCGGTGCTTAGGCGAAGCCCTGCGAAGGTAGAACATCAAGATCATCACCATGCCGTCGTGCTGACGGAACTCTCCCTCGACACTCGGCTGGATCGGAGTTCGAGGGACGTCATCGAGCTGAACGTGTGCTAGAACTCGGAGGTGCCGTAGTTTCGGTGCTTGATCGGTCGGGCTGTGAAGACGTACGACTACATCAACCGCGTTGTTCTAACGCTTCCGCTTTCGGTCTATGAGGGTACGTGGACAACACTCTCCCCTCTCGTTGCTATGCATCACCATGATCTTGCATGTGCATAGGAATTTTTTGAAATTACTATGTTCCCCAACAGTGGCATCCGAGCCTGGTTTTATGCGAAGATGTTATATGCATGAGTAGAACACAAGTGAGTTGTGGGCGATACAAGTCATACTGCTTACCAGCATGTCATACTTTGGTTCGGCGGTATTGTTGGATGAAGCAGCCCGGACTGACATTACGTGTACGCTTACGCGAGACTGGTTCTACCGATGTGCTTTGCACACAGGTGGCTGGCGGGTGTCAGTTTCTCCAACTTTAGTTGAACCGAGTGTGGCTACGCCCGGTCCTTGCGAAGGTTAAAACATCACTAACTTGACGAACTATCGTTGTGGTTTTAATGCGTAGGTAAGAACGGTTCTTGCTCAGCCCGTAGTAGCCACGTAAAATTTGCAACAACAAAGTAGAGGACGTCTAACTTGTTTTTGCAGGGCATGTTGTGATGTGATATGGTCAAGACGTGATGCTATATTTTATTGTATGAGATGATCATGTTTTGTAACCGAAGTTATCGGCAACTGGCAGGAGCCATATGGTTGTCGCTTTATTGAATGAAATGCAAACGCCCTGTAATTGCTTTACTTTATCTCTAAGCGGTAGCGATAGTCGTAGAAGCAAGAGATGGCGTAACGACAACGATGCTACGATGGAGATCAAGGTGTCACGCCGGTGACGATGGTGATCACGACGGTGCTTCAGAGATGGAGATCACAAGCACAAGATGATGATGGCCATATCATATCAATTATATTGATTGCATGTGATGTTTATCCTTTATGCATCCTATCTTGCTTTGATTGACGGTAGCATTTTAAGATGATCTCTCACTAATTATCAAGAAGTGTTCTCTCTGAGTATGCACCATTGCGAAAGTTCTTCATGCTAAGACACCACGTGATGATCGGGTGTGATAGGCTCTACGGTCAAATACAACGGGTGCAAAATAGTTGCACACGCGGAATACTCAGGTTAAACTTGACGAGCCTAGCATAAACAGATATGGCCTCGGAACACGGAGACCGAAAGGTCGAGCGTGAATCATATAGTAGATATGATCAACATAGTGATGTTCACCATTGAAAACTACTCCATCTCACGTGATGATCGGACATGGTTTAGTTGATTTGGATCACGTGATCACTTAGATGACTAGAGAGATGTCTGTCTAAGTGGGAGTCCTTAAGTAATATGATTAATTGAACTTAAATTTATCATGAACTTAGTCCTGGTAGTATTTTGCAAATTATGTTGTAGATCAATAGCTTGCGTTGTTGCTTTCATATGTTTATATGTTGCTAGAGAAAATTGTGTTGAAAGATGTTAGTAGCAATAATGCGGATTGGATCCGTGATCTGAGGTTTATCCCCTCTCGTTGCTATGCATCACCATGATCTTGCGTGTGCGTAGGAATTTTTTTGAAATTACTACATTGCCCAACAGTGGCATCCGAGCCAGGTTTTATGCGTAGATGTCATATGCACGAGTAGAACACAAGTGAGTTGTGGGCGATACAAGTCATACTGTTTACCAGCATGTCATACTTTGGATCAGCGGTATTGTGAGATGAAGCGGCCCGGACCGACATTACGTATACGCTTACGCGAGACTGGTTTCACCGTTACGAGCACTCGTTGCTTAAAGGTGACTGGTGGGTGTCTGTCTCTCTCACTTTAGTTGAACCGAGTGTTGCTACGCCCGGTCCTTGCGAAGGTTAAAACAGCACTAACTTGACGAACTATCATTGTGGTTTTGATGCGTAGGTAAGAATGGTTCTTGCGCAGCCCGTAGCAGCCACGTAAAATTTGCAACAACAAAGTAGAGGACGTCTAACTTGTTTTTGCAGGGCATGTTGTGATGTGATATGGTCAAGACGTGATGCTATATTTTATTGTATGAGATGATCATGTTTTGTAACCGAAGTTATCGGCAACTGGCAGGAGCCATATGGTTGTCGCTTTATTGTGTGAAATGCAAACGCCCTGTAATTGCTTTACTTTATCACTAAGCGGTAGCGATAGTCGTAGAAGCAATAGATGGCGTAACGACAACGATGCTACGATGGAGATCAAGGTGTCACGCCGGTGACGATGGTGATCACGACGGTGCTTCGGAGATGGAGATCACAAGCACAAGATGATGATGGCCATATCATATCACTTATATTGATTACATTTGATGTTTATCCTTTATGCATCTTATCTTGCTTTGATTGACGATAGCATTTTAAGATGATCTCTCACTAAATTATCAAGAAGTGTTCTCCCTGAGTATGCACCATTGTGAAAGTTCTTCGTGCTGAGACACCACATGATGATCGGGTGTGATATGCTCTACGTTCAAATACAACGGGTGCAAAACAGTTGCACACGCGGAATACTTAGGTTAAACTTGACGAGCCTAGCATATACAGATATGGCCTCGGAACACGGAGACCGAAAGGTCGAACGTGAATCATATAGTAGATATGATCAACATAGTGATGTTCACCATTGAAACTACTCCATCTCACGTGATGATCGGACATGGTTTAGTTGATTTGGATCACGTGATCACTTAGATGACTAGAGAGATGTCTGTCTAAGTGGGAGTTCTTAAGTAATATGATTAATTGAACTTAAATTTATCATGAACTTAGTCTTGGTAGTATTTTGCAAATTATGTTGTAGATCAATAGCTCGCGTTGTTGCTTTCATTTGTTTATTTTGATATGTTCCTAGAGAAAATTGTGTTGAAAGATGTTAGTAGCAATGATGCGGATTGGATCCGTGATCTGAGGTTTATCCTCATTGCTGCACAGAAGAATTATGTCCTTAATGCACCGCTAGGTGACAGACCTATTGCAGGAGTAGATGCAGACGTTATGAACGTTTGGCTAGCTCAATATAATGACTACTTGATAGTTTAGTGCACCATGCTTAACGGCTTAGAATCGGGACTTCCAAGATGTTTTGAACATCATGGACCATATGAGACGTTCTAGGAATTGAAGTTAATATTTCAAGCAAATACCCGAGTTGAGAGATATGAAGTCTCCAACAAGTTCTATAGCTAAAAGATGGAGGAGAGTCGCTCAACTAGTGAGCATGTGCTCAGATTGTCTGGGTACTACAATCGCTTGAATCAAGTGGGAGTTAATCTTCCAGATAAGATAGTGATTGATAGAGTTCTCTAGTCACCATCGCCGAGTTACTAGAACTTCGTGATGAACTATATTATGCAAGGGATGACGAAAACGATTCCCGAGCTCTTCGTGATGTTGAAATCAACGAAGGTAGAAATCAAGAAAGAGCATCAAGTGTTGATGATTGACAAGACCACTAGTTTCAAGAGAAGGGCAAAGGGAAAGAAAGGGAACTTCAAGTAGAATGACAAGCAAGTTGTCACTCCTGCGAAGAAGCCCAAAGTTGGACCAAAGCCTGAAACTGAATGCTTACACTGCAAAGGAAATGGTCACTGGAAGCAGAAATGCCCTGAATATTTGGTGGATAAGAAGGATGGCAAATTGAACAAGGGTATATTTGATATACAGGTTATTGATGTATGCCTTACTAGTGTTTATAGTAGCCCCTGAGTATTTGATACTTGTTCGGTTGTTAAGATTAGTAACTCGAAACAGGAGTTACAGAATAAACAGAGATTAGTTGAGGGTGAAGTGACGATGTGTGTTGGAAGTGGTTCCAAGATTGATATGATCATCATCGCACGCTCCCTATATTTTCGAGATTAGTGTTAAACCTAAATAAATGTTATTTGGCGTTTGCGTTGAGCATGAATATGATTTGATCATGTTTATTGCAATACGGTTATTCATTTAAAGTCAGAGAATAATTGTTGTTCTATTTACATGAATAAAACCTTCGATGGTCATACACCCAATGAAAATAGTTTGTTGGATCTCGATCGTAGTGATACACATATACATAATATTGATGCCAAAAGATGCAAAGTCGATAATGATAGTGAAACTTATTTGTGGCACTGCCGTTTGGGTCATATCGGTGTAAAGCGCATGAAGAAACTCCATAAAGATGGACTTTTGGAATCACTTGGTTATGAATCATTTGATGCTTGCGAATCATGCCTTTTGGGCAAGATGACTAAAACTCCATTCTCCGGAACAATGGAATGAGCTACTAACTTGTTGGAAATAATACATACCGATGTATGCGGTCCAATGAGTGTTAAGGCTCATGGCGGGTATCGTTATTTTCTGACCTTCACAGATGGTTTGAGCAGATATGGGTATATCTACTTGATGAAACATAAGTCTGAAATAGTTGAAAGGTTCAAAGAATTTCAGAGTGAAGTGTAAAATCATCGTGACAAGAAAATAAAGTTTCTGCGATCTGATCGTGGAGATGAATATTTGAGTTACGAGTTTGGCCTTCAGTTAAAACAAATGTGGAATAGTTTCACAAACTCATGCCACCTGGAACACCACAGCGTAACGGTGTGTCCGAACGTCATAACCGCACTTTATTTGATATAGTGCGATCAATGATGTCTCTTACCGATTTACTAATATCATTTTGGGGTTATGCATTAGAGATAGATACATTCACGTTAAATAGGGCACCATCTAAATCCGTTGAGACGACACCGTATGAGCTATGGTGTAGCAATAAACCCAAGTTGTCGTTTCTTAAAGTTTGGGGTTGCGATGCTTATGTGAAGAAGTTTCATTCTGATAAGCTCAAACCCAAATCGGAGAAGTGCGTCTTCATAGAATACCCAAGGGAAACTGTTGGGTACAGCTTCTATCACAGATCCGAAGGCAAGATATTCGTTGCTAAAAATGGATCCTTTCTAGAGAAGGAGTTTCTCTCGAAAGAAGTGAGTGGGAGGTAAGTAGAGCTTGATAAGGTAATTTGTACCTTCTCCCGAATTGGAAAGTAGTTCATCACAGAAATCAGTTCCAGTGATTCCTACACCAATTAGTTAGGAAGCTAATGATGATGATCATGAAACTTCAGATTAAGTTACTACAAAACCTCGTAGGTCTTCCAAAGTACAGTCCGCGCCAGAGTGGTATGGTAATCCTGTTCTGGAAGTCATGTTACTAGACCATGATGAACCTACGAACTATGAGGAAGAGATGCTGAGCCTAGATTCCGTGAAATGGCTTGAGGCCATGAAATCTGAGGTGGGATCCATGTATGAGAACAAAGTGTGGACTTTGGTGGAGTTGCCCGATGATCGGCAAGCCATATTGCATAAATGGATTTTCAATAGGAAGACAGATGCTGATAGTAGTGTTACTATCTACAAAAGCTCGACTTGTTGCAAAAAGGTTTTCGACAAGTTCAAGGTGTTGACTACAATGAGATTTTCTCAACTGTAGCGATGCTTAAGTCTGTCCGAATCATGTTAGTAATTGCCACATTTTATGAAATCTGGCAAATGGATGTCAAAACTACATTCCTTAATGGTTTTCTTAAAGAAGAGTTGTATATGATGCAACCAGAAGGTTTTGTCAATCCTAAAGGTGCTAACAAAATGTGCAAGCTCCAACGATCCATCTATGGACTGGTGCAAGCATCTCAGAGTTGGAATATACGCTTTGATAAGTTGATCAAAGCATATAGTTTTATACAGACTTGCGGTGTAGCCTGTATTTACAACAAAGTGAGTGGGAGCACTACCGCCTTTCTGATAAATATATGTGAGTAACATATTGTTGATCAGAAATGATGTAGAATTTTTCTGGAAAGCATAAAGGAGTATTTGAAAGGAGTTCTTTAAAAGAAAGACCTCAGTAACCTACATACATATTGAGCATCAAGATCTATTGAGATAGATCAAGACGCTTGATAAGTTTTTTAATAAGTACATACCTTGTCAAGATTTTGAAATAGTTCAAAATGGAACAGTCAAAGAAAGAGTTCTTGCCTGTGTTACAAAGGTGTGAAATTGAGTAAGACTCAAATCCCGACCATGGCAGAAAATAGAAAAGAGAATGAAAGTCATTCCCTATGCCTCAGTCATAGGTTCTATAAAGTGTTCTATGCTATGTACCAGACCTATTGTATACCTTGCTCTGAATTTGGCAAGGGAGTACAATAGTGATCTAGGAGTAGATCACTGGACATTGGTCAAGAATATCCTTAGTGCGGACTAAGGAAATATTTCTCGATTATGGAGGTGATAAAAGAGCCCGTCATAAAGAGTTACATCGGTGCAAGCTTTCACACCGATCCAGATGACTCTAAGTCTCAATTTGGATACATACTGAAAGTGGGAGCAATTAGCTAGAGTAGCTCCGTGCAGAGCATTGAAGACATAGAATATTTGCAAAATACATACTGCTCTGAATGTGACAGACCCGTTGACTAAGCTTCTCTCATGAGCAAAACATGATCACACCTTATTACTCTTTGGGTGTTAATCACATAGCGATGTGAACTAGATTATTGACTCTAGTAAACCCTTTGGGTGTTGGTCACATGACGATGTGAACTATGGGTGTTAATCATATACAGATATAAATATTGGTGTTAAATCACATGCGATGTGAACTAGATTATTGACTCTAGTGCAAGTGGGAGACTGAAGGAAATATGCCCTAGAGGCAATAATAAAGTGAAAGCACAAGTGCTCCCTAGGTGGTTTTGGTAATTAATGTCAACATATCTCTTGTTGGACTAACACTTTATCTAGCATGTTTTCAGATAAGTTCAACAATGGAGTGGCATGGACTAAAGGATTTGGGAACTCCTTCAAAAAGCTAAGGACAAAGGATTGGCTCAAGCTTCAAGATCAAGACTCTTCATTTTACATTTTAGTGGTAAAAGATCACATTGAGTCTATAGGAAAAGCCAATACTATCAAGGAGGGATGAGGTGTTGCTTAATGAGCCTCTTGCTTCATGTGCTTAGTGATATGTTCCAAAACCCTCAACTACTTTCCCACTTCCACAAATGACCTAAACCCAAAGCCAAAATCGGTCACACCGATTTTTCCTATCCGGCGCCACCGATTCCAAAGGTCATAGCCACTGCCACAAACCCTAAGCAAATCAGTCTTACCGATAGGGATCTCGGTCTCACCGAGATGGGATTGTAATCTCTCTGTGTATGTCCATTATCAAAATTGGTCTCACCAAGTTTGAGCAATCGGTACTACCGAGATTACAATGCAAACTCTCTGGATAACTTATTACCAAAATCGGTCCCACCGAGTTTGAGTAATCGGTCCCACCGAGTTTACCTGACCAACTCTCCGGAAAGCTTATTACCAAATCGGTGTCACCGAGTTTGTGTAATTGGTCTTACCGAGATTACGTTATGCCCTAACCCTAACCAAATCGGTGTCACCGAGATGCATGTCAGTCCCACCGAAAACCCTAACGGTCACTAGGTTTACTAAATCGGTCCGACCGAGTTTAATGATTCGGTCCCACCGAGTTTGGTAAATTGTGTGTAACAGTTAGATTTTGTGTGGAGGCTATAAATACCCCTCCACCTCCTCTTCATTCGTGAAGAGAGCCATCAGAACGAACCTACACTTCCAACTTACCATTTCTGAGAGAGAACTACCTACTCATGTGTTGAGGCCAAGATATTCCATGCCTACCATATGAATCTTGATCTCTAGCCTTCCCCAAGTTGCTTTCCACTCAAATCTTCTTTCCACCAGATCCAAATCCTATGAGAGAGAGTTGAGTGTTGGGGAGACTATCATTTGAAGCACAAGAGCAAGGAGTTCATCATCAATGCACCATTTGTTACTTCTTGGAGAGTGGTGTCTCCTAGATTGGCTAGGTGTCACTTGGGAGCCTCCGACAAGATTGTGGAGTTGAACCAAGGAGTTTGTAAGGGCAAGGAGATCGCCTACTTCATGAAGATCTACCGCTAGTGAGGCAAGTCCTTCATCGGCGACGACCATGGTGGGATAGACAAGGTTGCTTCTTCGTGGACCCTTCGTGGGTGGATCCCTTTGTGGACTCGCGCAGCCGTTACCCTTCATGGGTTGAAGTCTCCATCAACGTGGATGTACGATAGCACCACCTATCAGAACCACGCCAAAATATCCGTGTCTCCAATTGCGTTTGAATCCTCCAAACCCTTCCCTTTACTTTCTTGCAAGTTACATGCTTTACTTTCCGCTGCTCATATACTCTTTGCATGCTTGCTTGATATGTATTGTGAGTGTCAAACTTGTGCCTAAACTCCACTCAAACTTAAAGAAACTTAAAAACTGCAACTTTGGTACTTAGTGTCTAATCACCCCCCTCTAGACACCTCTTCTCAAGGTCCTACAAGTGGTATCAGAGCATTGGTCTCCATTGCTTTGGTTTAATCACCATTGGAGGAAGATGGATGAGTCTACTTTGGGGAGTCTTAGACATAGAGTGCCTATTCTTGATGGAGAGTATTTTCATGAATGGAAAAATGAGATGCTTGTGATTTTCGATCAATATCATTTTAACAAGTACATTGCTAGCCCTTGTGCACCTTGTGTTGATCCTATGCATCCTACCCATGATGAGTCTATTGACATGATTAGAAATCCTAGAACTGCCGAACTTATCATTAGAGGATTGCCTAGAAACTTGCTTGGATGTTTGCCTACTTTCAAGTGTGCCTACACCATATGGAAATTTCTTGAGGAACGATTTCCTGATTATTCCTTGAAAAATCTTGATGAAATTCTCCATAAGTCTATTGCCTTGAGTAAGATGAATACTAGTGATCCTATGTTTGGTGATCGTCTATTTGAGCTTACTAACCTTATGCGTGCCAAAGGAAATGTTGGTATTATTAGTGATATTATTTCTGAAGCTATAAAAATTCATAAGCAAGATCATTGTCAAACTCATTCTAATGAATCACCCTCTCTAGGACTTGATCCACCACATGACGATGTTGAACATGGATACTATGATGAGGATGATGATAGTGACTTCGATCTTTATGATGCAATGAGACACTTTGGTCTTATGGCAAATCTTCGGGGATACATGTCAGGAGGAAAGGAATGGGTTCTTGATAGTGGATGTACCAATCACATGACCGGAGATAAAGACATGTTTCGTGAGCTTGCTGATAATGATAGTCCTCGAAAGTATGTCACTTTCGGTGACAACTCAAAGGGTAAGGTGGTTGGCCTCGGTAAGGTGGCCATATCACATGATAGCTCCATACAAAATGTCATGCTCGTTGAATCTCTTGGTTACAACTTACTTTCAGTATCTAGACTTGTTGATTTCGGTTTCAATGTTCTATTTACTAAAGTAGATTGCCAAGTGTTTCGTCGAGATAATCATAAAATGGTCTTTATCGGTGTGCATAGAGGTGATCTATACATTGTTGATTTCACTAAAAAGGCTCAACCTAAAACTTGCTTCATTGCGAAATCCTCAGAAGGTTGGCTATGGCATAGACGACTAGGTCATGTTGGTATGCGAAACCTTGATAAGCTTATTAAAGGAAATCATATCCTTGGAGTTAATGATGTCATATTTGATAAGGATAGACTTTGCAGCGCTTGTCAGGCAGGTAAACAGGTTGGAGGAAGGCATCCCGTGAAGAACATCATGACTACAAGGAGGCCACTCGAGCTACTTCACATGGATCTCTTTGGTCCCAACTCTTATAAGAGTCTCGGTGGAAATTCTTTTGGTCTAGTTATAGTTGATGATTTTTCAAGATTTACGTGGGTGTTCTTTCTCGATGATAAATCGCAGGTCCAAAAGATCTTCAAAAACTTCGCTAGGAAGGCCCAAAATCAATTTGAAGTGAAGATCAAGAAGGTTTGCAGCGACAACAGAACGGAGTTCAAGAACGCAAATGTAGACACCTTTCTTGACAAAGAAGGGATTTCACACGAGTTCTCGGCTACGTACACACCTCAACAAAACGGAGTTGTTGAGAGGAAGAACCGGACGCTCATCAAAATGGCGAGAACGATGCTTGATGAGTACAAGACGTCGAAGCACTTTTGGGCAGAAGCGGTTGAGACAGCTTGTCATGCAACAAATTGCTTGTATCTTCACAAGCTACTCGGCAAGACGGCATACGAGCTCCTCACTGGTAACAAACCCCAAGTTGGATACTTTCGAGTATTCAGCTCAAAGTGCTACATTCTTGATAAGCATCGTCGCTCTAAATTTGCTCCTAAGTCTCATGAAGGTTTCCTACTAGGTTATGGCTCAAACTCTCACACTTACCGTGTCTACAACAATTTCACCCGAAAGGTTGAAGAGACGGTAGATGTGAAGTTTGATGAATCTAACGGCTCGCAAGTAGAGCAATTGCCAATTGATGTAGGTGACAAAGATCCTTCGGAAGCAATCCAAGACTTGTCTATTGGCAAGGTCCGTCCAACGGAGGTGAAGGAGAGTACCTCGTCCGTCCAAGTGGAAGCTTCTACTTCACAACAAGGTGAACCAAGAGTTGATGCGGAAGCATCCACAAGTGGGACACACCAAGATGAAGAAAACGAGGAAGTGCATCAAGATGAACGTCAACAACCTCCTTCTGCACCACGACAAGAGAACGACGACGCCAATAATGAAGAAGGCCAAGAAGAAGAACAAGATGAAGAAGATGTTCAACGAAGACCCAAGCAAAAGCTTTCACGAGTTCGAGCAAGTATTGCTAAAGATCATTCCGTCGAGCAAATCTACAATGACATTCAAACCGGAAGAATCACTCGCTCTAAAACTCGTTTAGCTAACTTTTGTGAAAACTATTCTTTCATCTCTAGCATTGAACCTATGAAGGTTGAAGAAGCATTGGAAGATCCGGATTGGATAAATGTTATGCATGAAGAGCTACATAACTTTGAGAGGAATCAAGTTTGGACATTGGTTGAGAAGCCCGACAACAACCACAACGTCATCGGTACCAAATGGGTGTTTCGCAACAAGCAAGAAGAAGATGGACAAGTAGTTCGCAACAAAGCACGTCTCGTCGCCCAAGGCTACACACAAGTCGAAGGTATGGACTATGGTGAGACTTACGCCCCCGTTGCTAGACTTGAGTCCATTCGCATCTTACTTGCCTATGCTAATCATCATGATATCACCCTGTACCAAATGGACATTAAAAGTGCTTTTCTAAATGGTGAAATATAGGAGGAAGTTTATGTTAAGCAACCTCCCGGCTTTGTCAATCCTAAGAAACCCAATCATGTTTACAAACTTCACAAAGCTCTTTATGGTCTTAAACAAGCTCCTAGAGCTTGGTATAAAGGCTTGACCAAGTTTCTTATTGAAAAAGGCTTTGAAATTGGGAAAATTGATTCTACTCTTTTTACTAAAAGGGTTAATGGAGAACTATTTGTGTGCCAAATTTATGTTGATGATATCATATTTGGTTCAACTAACCCGCATTTTAGTGAAAAGTTTGGGAAGCTAATGTCGGAGAAGTTTGAGATGTCTATGATGAGTGAACTCAAATTCTTTCTTGGGTTGCAAATCAAGCAAACTAAGGAAGGTACCTTTGTTTCTCAAACGAAGTACACCAAGGACTTATTCAAGAAGTTCAATATGCAAGAATGCAAAGGAATGTCTACACCCATGCCTACTAGTGGACATAATGACTTGACCAAAGATGGTGAACCGGTTGATCAAAAGGTTTATCGCTCTATGATCGGTTCATTGTTATATCTATGTGCTTCACGTCCCGATATCATGCTAAGTGTGTGCATGTGTGCACGATATCAAGCTGCTCCTAAAGAATGTCATATTAAGGCCGTGAAAAGGATAGTGTGATACTTAATCCATACACCAAACTTTGGCATTTGGTATCCTAAGAGGGCCTCTTTCGACCTTGTTGGCTATTCTGACTCGGACTATGCCGGAGACAAGGTTGACAGAAAGTCCACTTCGGGTACTTGTCAATTTATTGGTCGATCTCTTGTGTCTTGGTCCTCCAAGAAACAAAACTCGGTATCCTTATCCACCGCCGAAGCTGAATATATTGCCGCTGGTTCATGTTGTGCTCAATTACTTTGGATGTCCCAAACTCTTAAAGATTATGGGATATATGTGAGACATGTTCCATTGCTTTGTGACAATGAAAGTGCTATCAAAATTGGTCATAATCCTGTGCAACATTCTCGAACTAAGCATATTGAAGTTCGTCATCATTTCATTCGAGATCATGTTGCTAAGGGTGACATTGATCTTAAGCATGTTCGCACCGAAAAGCAATTAGCGGATATATTCACTAAACCTCTTGATGAGAAAGTGTTTTGCAGGTTAAGAGGAGAATTTATCATCATTGATGCTTCAAACTTGGAGTAGAAACTCCATTGGATACATGCGAGACATGAGCTTATGACTAATCCTTGATATTTCTCTTATGATGAAAATCTTATGTCTTGGATATATTTGTATCTTGCATGTTATCTAACTCTTGTAGGTACTTGGTGGAATCCAACTCCATGAGATTGTAATCTACTCACATCTTGAGCAATCTCTACATCACCAAGTCTCTACACAATGGTGGTTGAAGACAAGGAAGCATGAAACCTCTTAAATATATCCTTTGACAAAGTCTATGTTGAGCTTCACGATTGTCATTTTTGGATACACAAGTGCTCTTCCTTGCAAGAACTAACCCATGTAGGTGGATGGACTAAAATTCCAAGTGGTGCTCCAAATTCTTGATGAGCTACATCAACCTTGAGCAACCCACACAAGTTCAACTACATGGACAACACCACCAACCAAGGTATGTTATTCCATCTTAGAGAAGCTTTACTCCAAGAAATGAGCTAAAGCAACTCGACAAGATGTGAATACATTAAGATGCTTAAGCGAAAAATGGCAACCCCAGTTTGAGCTTAAACAATGAGTATGACCTATGATCAAGTGATCTCACTTGACTCCTAAGTCAATATACTCTAACATAGGTGACTTTGTCGCGGACCATCTCTAGATGAAGTTCTCTTGTTTTCTTTTCTGTGTTTTTGCATTTGTCTCATGCATATTTGTTTCCCCTTTAAAAAAAACTTCATCTAGATTTCTTTCTTTTTGCTCTGCATTTTCTGCATTCCAATTCATTGCACATCTTTCAGTAAATTCCTTGCAAATCTTTGTGAGATCTTACTAGTCTAGTGAGCTGAGGTGACAAGTATTTTCTCTGTGATGAACTCGGTTTCATCGATTAGTTATTTTCGGCCCAACCGAATCCCTTCGGTACGACCGAAACATACCACTCGGTGCCACCGATTTCACAACAGGAAAAACTATTTGCCACATATTTATGTGTTTCTTCTAATCCAGCTCCACTAAATGAATCTTGTCCTCTACAAGCATCACATTTTTATCATTGCCTTGTTCTATGTCTCAAGGACCAAACCCATTCGACAGATTCCATAAGACCCTTCTTGGAAATTGATGTCAAAGGGGGAGAGAGAGAACATCAAAGCTTATCATTTGAAGAGAGAGAGAGCATCAAAGCTTATCACCTTCACCTTCTTAAGGGGGAGAGAGACCTTCTAGGGGGAGAGACCCTCAAAAGGAGAGAGAGATCTCCAGGGGGAGAGAATACTTAAGTAGAAAGTATTTCTCAAGGATCCCAGATGCTTGGTGTTCAAGAGGAGAGATGTTCACATGTCTTCTAGAGGGGAGAGACATGTTCATATGTTCTGTTGTGCTTATTTGCATTAGCATGTACCAGCTCTAATCATCATTCATATCTTTCAGCTATTTTTTCAGCTCTGATTTTCTATTCCCTATCTTCTCCCAATATCCCATGTTAGATTCAGGGGGAGCAAGACATCTAAGGGAAAGAGATCATTTAAATTCATTGCATATCTTTACTCTTGGGGACATGTCAAATTCATGTGGTACTTAGTACTCACTCTCTACATGTCATCCCAGTCTTGGTATTCTCATGGTTTCTTTTGTTTGCTATGGCTAGTAGATGCATCTGTGTTATCTAACTTTGTTTACGCAGGTTCATTCCATCCTAAGCCAACTCAAGACCACAAGGTAAGTATATGCATCACAATCATGTGTATGAAGAATTCTTGCTGATGTACATATTGTTTGCAAGAAGGACTCATGAGCATGAAGGTATTTTCTTCAACATTCTTTGCTTTGATGCATATGGCCAAGATACATGTAACACATTGCCTGCTCTATCATGTTTATGCTCTCACATGCTTCTATGTTCCATATTCACATGAATACATACATGTAGGGTGAGCCTATGTCTATTACATGTCCTTCCAAAGCTTTACTTACTACTCTTCATATCTTTATCTAAAGCTTTGATGTATGTTGTCAATTACCAAAAAGGGGGAGATTGAAAGCACAAGTGCTCCCTAGGTGGTTTTGGTAATTAATGTCAACATATCTCTTGTTGGACTAACACTTTATCTAGCATGTTTTCAGATAAGTTCAACAATGGAGTGGCATGGACTAAAGGATTTGGGAACTCCTTCAAAAAGCTAAGGACAAAGGATTGGCTCAAGCTTCAAGATCAAGACTCTTCATTTTACATTTTAATGGTCCAAGATCACAGTGAGTCTATAGGAAAAGCCAATACTATCAAGGAGGGATGAGGTGTTGCTTAATGAGCCTCTTGCTTCATGTGCTTAGTGATATGCCCCAAAACCCTCAACTACTTTCCCACTTCCACAAATGACCTAAACCCAAAGCCAAAATCGGTCACACCAATTTTTCCTATCCGGCGCCACCGATTCCAAAGGTCATAGCCACTGCCACAAACCCTAAGCAAATCGGTCTTATCGATAGGGATCTCGGTATCACCGAGATGGGATTGTAATCTCTCTGTGTATGTCCATTATCAAAATCGGTCTCACCGAGTTTGTGCAATCGGTACTACCGAGATGACAATGCAAACTCTCTGGATAACTTATTACCAAAATCGGTCCCACCAAGTTTGAGTAATCGGTCCCACCGAGTTTACCTGACCAACTCTCTGGAAAGCTTATTACCAAATCGGTCTCACCGAGTTTGTGTAATCGGTCTTACCGAGATTACGTTATGCCCTAACCCTAACCGAATCAGTCTCACCGAGATGCATGTCAGTCCCACCGAAAACCCTAACGGTCACTAGGTTTACTAAATCGGTCCGACCGAGTTTAACGATTCGGTCCCACCGAGTTTGGTAAATTGTGTGTAACAGTTAGATTTTGTGTGGAGGCTATAAATACCCCTCCACCTCCTCTTCATTCGTGAAGAGAGCCATCAGAACGAACCTACACTTCCAACTTACTATTTCTGAGAGAGAACTACCTACTCATGTGTTGAGGCCAAGATATTCCATTCCTACCATATGAATCTTGATCTCTAGCCTTTCCCAAGTTGATTTCCACTCAAATCTTCTTTCCACCAGATCCAAATCCTAGGAGAGAGAGTTGAGTGTTTGGGAGACTATCATTTGAAGCACAAGAGCAAGGAGTTCATCATCAATGCACCATTTGTTATTTCTTGGAGAGTGGTGTCTCCTAGATTGGCTAGGTGTCACTTGGGAACCTTCGACAAGATTGTGGAGTTGAACCAAGGAGTTTGTAAGGGCAAGGAGACCTCCTACTTCGTGAAGATCTACCGCTAGTGAGGCAAGTCCTTCGTGGGCGACAGCCATGGTGGGATAGACAAGGTTGCTTCTTCATGGACCCTTCGTGGGTGGAGCCCTCCGTGGACTCGCGCAGCCGTTACCCTTCATGGGTTGAACTCTCCATCAACGTGGATGTACGATAGCACCACCTATCGGAACCACGCCAAAAACATCCGTGTCTCCAATTGCGTTTGAATTCTCCAAACCCTTCCCTTTACTTTCTTGCAAGTTACATGCTTTACTTTCCGCTGCTCATATACTCTTTGCATGCTTGCTTGATATGTATTGTGAGTGTCAAACTTGTGCCTAAACTCCACTCAAACTTAAAGAAACTTAAAAACTGCAACTTTGGTACTTAGTGTCTAATCACCCCCCCTCTAGACACCTCTTCTCAAGGTCCTACATAAAGTTATTATTTATTTCCTTATTTCATGATAAATGTTTATTATTCATGCTAGAATTGTATTAACCGGAAACATAATACATGTGTGAATACATAGACAAACATAGTGTCACTAGTATGCCTCTACTTGACTAGCTTGTGAATCAAAGATGGTTAAGTTTCCTAGCCATAGACATGAGTTGTCATTTGATTAACGGGATCACATCATTAGGAGAATAATGTGATTGGCTTGACCCATTCCGTTAGCTTAGCACTTGATCGTTTAGTATGTTGCTATTGCTTTCTCCATGACTTACACATGTTCCTACAACTATGAGATTATGCAACTCCCGTTTATCGAAGGAACATTTTGTGTGCTACCAAACGTCACAATGTAACTGGGTGATTATAAAGGATCTCTATAGGTGTCTCCAAAGGTACATGTTGAGTTGGCGTATTTCAAGATTAGGGTTTGTCACTCCGATTGTCAGAGAGGTATCTCTAGGCCCTCTCGGTAATGCACATCACTATAAGCCTTGCAAGCAATGTAGCTAATGAGTTAGTACATAATGATGCATTACGTAATGAGTAAAGAGACTTGTTGGTAACGAGATTGAACTAGGTATTGCGATACCGTCGATCAAATCTTGGGCAAGTAACATACCGATGACAAAGGGAACAACGTATGTTGTTATGCGGTTTGACCGATAAAGATCTTCGTAGAATATGTAGGAGCCAATATGAGCATCCAGGTTCCGCTATTGGTTATTGAGCGGAAACATGTTTCGATCATGTATACATAGTTCTCGAACCCGTAGGGTCCGCACGCTTAAGGTTTCGATGATAGTTTTATTATGAGTTTATGAGTTTTGATGTACCGAAGGAGTTCGGAGTCCCGGATGAGATCGGGGACATGACGAGGAGTCTCGAAATGGTCGAGATGTAAAGATCGATATATTGGACGACTATATTCGTACTTCGGAAAGGTTCCGAGTGATTCGGATATTTTTTCGGAGTACCGGAGAGTTACGGGAATTCGCCGAGGAGTACATGGGCCTTATTGGGCCATACGGGAATAGAGGAGAGGGGCCAAAAGGAAGGAGGCCTACGCCCCCCCTCTGGTCCGAATTGGACAAGGGGTGCAGCCCACTTTTCCTTCTCTTTCTCCTCCTCTTTCCTTCTCTCCTACTCCAACAAGGAAAGGAGAAGTCCTACTCCCGGTGGGAGTAGGACTCCCCCCTTGGCGTGCCCTCCTCCTTCGCTGGCCGCCTGCCCCCTTGCTCCTTTATATACAGGGGCAGGGGGGCACCCCATAGACACGACAACAATTGATCTCTTGATCTCTTAGCCATGTGTGGTGCCCCCCTCCACCATAGTCCTCCTCGATAATATTGTAGCGGTGCTTAGGCGAAGCCCTGCGACGGTAGAACATCTAGATCGTCACCACGCCGTCGTGCTGACGGAACTCTCCCTCGGCACTCGGCTGGATCGGAATTCGGGGGACGTCATCGAGCTGAACGTGTGCTAGAACTCGGAGGTGCCGTAGTTTCGGTGCTTGATCGGTCGGGCCGTGAAGACGTATGACTACATCAACCGTGTTGTTCTAACGCTTCCTCTTTTGGTCTACGAGGGTACGTGGACAACACTCTCCCCTCTCGTTGCTATGCATCACCATGATCTTGCGTGTGCGTAGGATTTTTTTTTGAAATTACTACGTTCCCCAACAGATGACTCTAACTCCGGCTGATCGCTGCTCGCACCATCTTCATCAGGCGGTAGCACCATCATCTGCATCCGCATCTCCGTCCTCGCAACATGATTTTTCGGGAAGTTGGATGCAGAGGTGGGGATGGTGCTCCCGGGCTCCTCCAGCAGCCATCCAGCTGGGCCCCGGTAGGCTTCCTCTCGGGCTGCAGCTCCGTTAGCCCTACCGTGCCCTGCTGGCCTTGGTGGTGGTGGTCGAGAGGATTGCCTCCGCCGTGCTCTCCATCGACGCGTTCCCCGGTGCCCCCCTTTTGTCCTCTTAGACTTCACCTGCCGTGCCTGGGAGGAGAGGGACAAGAAAGGGGAGCACGGGGCACTTATCTCTTTTCAATCTTAAACCTGTAGGCACTTGCCAAATTTCAATTCAAATAATGTAATCTCTCGAGTCCATATTCGTGTTCTGTAATGCTTGTACTTGTATCAGCATGTTAATGAAAAAGATAAACCTTGCCGGGAACCCGTGCATGTATATGCCCATGCAGAGGTGAGATGCCTCTTTAGTGTAAATAAATGAGCTTTCCCAGCAGGCTACCTTGTCGGCACCCTTTTTGTCTGTCGGAGAGCCACATCTACCGGGTTACAGACAAAGGGACCAGCCCCCCGCCAACTTCCTTTTACCAAAGGCCACTGCGACCATTCTGAGCGAAGCAACGTTCGAGTCAGGGATGGGAGTACCTAAGTCTAAAAAGAGTGGTGAGGTTTTCTTAATGCGTAAGTTATAGCTTACAGAACACGAATGGACAAGAGGTAGAACTTATCTGTTTGGCTTGACAGGGGTCGTAGTGTCGGGCAATCTTCTCAACTTCTTGTTGAAGCCAAGTTCACGGCAGGAACCTGCAGCTTCATGTAGATGAGAATGAATGCAGGATGCAATCCTATCTATATGCATATGTAGGTGCTCATGAAATGCTTATGCAGTGGTCTGGAATGCTCATGCATGCATGCAGTCTAGGTTGGGGGCCCCCTACAACGCTTCTTTATTCTCTCTTGCACGGAGTCATCGCCCCGGATTTGTACAAAGGTTACATGCAGCTGTGGCAAGGCCTGTACAAATGGGTGGCTGCCGGGTAGGGCCTGACAACCTCGCGCCTTACGGGTAGAACTGGCAGAGATGCTCAATATTCCAAGATTTTGCAACTGAGTGCCATCTCGGGTCTCTAGATGAACTGCGCCATGTCTGCTGACTCGTACTACCTGGTAAGGGCCTTCCCACTTTGCTGATAACTTGTGTGTACCCTTGGCGGGCTGAACACACCTAAGGACAAGGTCACCTTCCTGAAAACACCGGGCATGAACCCTGTGGCTATGATAGCAGCGCAGGGCTTGCTGATAGCGTGCAGCACGCGTAGCAGCTCGGAGACGGTTCTCCTCGAGTAGCACAACATCGTCACGCCGGTGCTGATCTTGCATGACTTCATTGTAAGCAAGAACTCGAGGTGACCCATAAATGAGTTCCGTGGGGATAATTGCTTCTGCCCCGTAGACCAGGGAGAAGGGAGTCTGCCCGGTAGCTTGGTTTGGTGTCATTCTAAGGGACCAGAGAACCACCGGAAGCTCCTCGATCCACCGCCTGCCGTGTTCTGCAACGTATCAAAGGTTTGCAGCACTTCAACATTCTCCCTCTCAGCTTGTCCATTGCTCTGGGGTGTGCCACAGAGGCAAATGAGATTTTGCAGCCAAGGGCATGAACATAGTGCATGAAGGCGCGACTCATGAACTGGGTGCCGTTGTCGGTGATGATCATTGCCGGAACTCCAAAACGACAGTTACTTGATAGCTTACTAAGTAGTCACCTTTCTCACGACTGTCACTTCTAGCCACTTTGTAAACCTGTCAATGGCAACGAACAAGAATTCAAAGCCCCCGATTGCTCGGGGAAAGGGGCCGAGGATATCGAGCCCCCAGACCGAAAATGGCCTTGATATAGGGATTGTCTGAAGCGCTTGGGCAGGCAGGTGGGTTTTCTTGGAATGGAACTGGCAGGCTTCACACTTAGTGACTAGCTCGACCGCATCTTGGAGGGCTGTGGGCCAATAGAATCTTTGCTGGAATGATTTCCCAACTAATGCCCTTGATCCAATGTGCGAGCCATGTTTGGGAACGCGTTAATTTCAAAAAATTACCTACGATCATGCAAGATCTATCTATGTGATGCATAAAAATGAGAGGGGGAGTGTATCTTCATACCCTTGAAGATCGCAAAGCGGAAGCGCTTATCAACATGGTTGATGTAGTCATACACCTTCACGATTCATCTTGATCAAGTACTGAACGTATGGCACCTCTGTGTTAAGCACACGTTCAGCTCAATGACGTCCTCACCTTCTTGATCCAGCATGACGGGCGAAGTAGTAGATGAGTTCCGGTAGCACGACGGCATGGTGACGGTGTTGGTGAAGAACAATCTCCACAGGGCTTCGCCTAAGCACTACATAAACTATGACGTAGGATAAACTAGAGGGGACGGGGTTGTCGACACATGGCTTGGTGTTTCTTGATGTGTCTTTGGTGCTAGCCCTGCCCCTCTATTTATATGTTGAGCCTTGGGGTCGAAACTTGGAGTAAAAGCCTCCACAAAGTTGGTTTCACCCGAAAGGCAAGAGTCCTTCTCGGACTCCAGGGCCAGACGCCAGGGTTCCTGGCGTCTGGACTCAGACGCCAGGGACCCTGGTGTCTGGGCCCTAGACTCCGCAAAACTTCCTTTTGTGCTTTCCAAAAACCTTATGGGCTTTCCCTTTTGGGCCAAATAAAGTGTTCTCATACCCAAACATTTTGGGAAACATCCGGAACCCTTCCAGAGACTAAACACTATTATCCCATATATCAATCTTGATCTTCGGACCATTTCGGAGTTCCTCGTCATGTCCGTGATCACATCCGGGACTCCGAACAACATTCAGTCACCAACATACATAAGTCATATAATACTATATCGTCAACGAACGTTAAGCGTGCGGACCCTACGGGTTTGAGAACTATGTAGACATGACCGAGACACCTCTCTGGTCAATAACCAATAGCGGAACCTGGATGCCCATATTGGCTCCTACATATTCTACGAAGATCTCTATCGGTCAAACCGCATAACAACAAATGGTGTTCCCTTTGTCATCGGTATGTTACTTGCCCGAGATTCGACCGTCGGTATCATCATACCTAGTTCAATCTCATTACCGGCAAGTCTCTTTACTTGTTCCGTAATACTTCATCCCACAACTAACTCATTAGTCACAATTCTTGCAAGGCTTACAGTGTTGAGTATTACCGAGAGGGCCTAGAGATACCTCTCCAAAACACGGAGTGACAAATCCTAATCTCGATCTATGCCAACCCAAGAAACACCTTTGTAGACACCTATAGAGCACCTTTATAATCACCCATTTACGTTGTGACGTTTGGTAGCACACAAAGTGTTCCTCTGGTATTCGGGAGTTGCATAATCTCATAGTCTGAGGAACATGTATAAGTTATGAAGAGAGCTGTAGCAATGAAACTGTAACGATCATAATGCTAAGCTAACGGATGGGTCATGTCCATCACATCATTCTCCTAATGATGTGATCCCATTCATCAAATGACAACACATGTCGATGGTTAGGAAACATAACCATCTTTGATTAATGAGCTAGTCTAGTAGAGGCATACTAGGGACAATATGTTTTGTCTATGTACTCACACATGTACTAAATTTCCGGTTAATACAATTCTAGCATGAATAATAAACATTTATCATGATATAAGGAAATAAATAATAACTTTATTATTGCCTCTAGGGCATATTTCCTTTAGTCTCCCACTTGCACTAGAGTCAATAATCTAGTTCACATCGCCATGTGATTTAACACCAATAGTTCACATCTGCATGTGATCAACACCTATAGTTCACATCGCCATGTGACCAATACCCAAAAGGTTTACTAGAATCAATAATCTACTTCACATCGCTATGTGATTAGCACCCAAAGAGTACTAAGGTGTGATCTTGTTTTGCTTGTGAGAGAATTTTAGTCAACGGGTCTGTCACATTCAGAGCCGTATGTATTTTGCAAATATTCTATGTCTACAATGCTCTGCATGGAGCTACTCTAGCTAATTGCTCCCACTTTCAATATGTATCCAGATTGAGACTTAGAGTCATCTGGATCGGTGTAAAAGCTTGCTGGAGGTCCTATAATCCTTTTTATTTCCTTTGCTTTCCTTGGCGGGAACTGCTGCTACCGCTGCCTCTGCCGCGACCGCGTCCCGATACATCTTGTCCACACAAATAGTGGCATCTTTCTCATTTGATGGGATGGTAAGAACTCCCAGTGGCCCTGTCATCTTCAGGGTGTTGTAGGCATAGTGGGATGCCGCCATGAATTTAGCTAGAGTCGGGCGCCCAAGAATCCCATTGTACGGAAGGGGGAGATCAACCACGTCAAACACAATCTTCTCAGTCCGGTAGTTCAGTTCTCCCCCAAACGTTACCTCCAACATGATTTTTCCCTTAGGATGACTCCTGCCAGGATTAACTCCTTGAAACGTGCCGGTAACCTATAGCTCTTCCTTTTCTCTCTAAAGCTTGCTGATAACTGCTGGGGAAATAAGATTCAGTCCGGCCCCACCGTCCACCAGCATCTTTGTGACCTTGAGGTTGCGAATTGTCGGAGAAACCAACAATGACAGGCACCCTACCGCAATGGTACGGCTAGGATGATCCTCTTCATCAAAGATGATGGGCGTACGGGACCATTTGAGCGGCTTTCGGGCCTCTGGCGCTGGTTCCACGGCATTGACTTCTCGTGCTCACCGCTTGAGCTGGCGGGGGAAGGTGTGCAGAGATGCACCCCTGTCAATGCACAGGGCGTCAGTGGCCTTCTGAAACTCCTGCTCACTGGTTTCCTCTTCATCCCCTCTATCACTCTCATCATCACATGCTTCCTTCTCTCGATCCTCGCGGGTTTTCCTTGGTTCCGAAAGGGCTTGCCGGGGCGATTCACTTCACCGCCTCGCCCCTTACCGCCAGCAATATTCTGACCCTTTTCCTTATCACGCTTCTCATATGCTGCTCTCTGTCTCTTGACTAACTACTCAACGTGATAGCATTCATGAAGGTCGTGGCCTTTGGTCCGATGGATCTTGCAGTACGGCCCATCGCCCTTCCCGGCCTTCTCGGCAGCCACAACTTCCTGGCAATCATCGTAGACGGCAGTGTCCTTGCCGGGGACCTCAGCCTTGGCGATCTTGCTTGTACTGGAGGTGCCTGATCCTTCAACAGTCATTACTGCCTTATCCCTCTGCTTCTTACTACGCTTCTTGCTCTTCTTCTGACTGGTTGATTCATCATCATCGTCTGTATCAACGTTGATACAATCTTCCTCTCCGGGCAACAGCCTTCCCTCCTCCATCCAAGCACACTTATCCACTAGGGTGTATAGCTCCTTCACAGTCTTGGGGAACTGTACGTTCATCTTTGAACAAATCCGGCGGTTGCGCACATTAGACTGGAAGGCAGCTATCATAGTTTCTGGATGGATATTCGGAATATTTCTATGAACTTTGCTGAATCTCTGTAGATACATATGGAGGGTTTATCCTTCCTTCTGTTGGAGAAGCTGCAGATCGCTGGGTCGGCCCAGCTCCTGGTGGCCACCGGTGAAGGCACCGATGAACTCGTGGCATAGGTCTGCCCATGACAAAATGGAGTTCTCTGGCAGGTGCATCAGCCAATACCTCACATTGGACTTGAGGGTCAAAGAGAAGTAGTTGGCAAACACCTTCTCATCTCTTCCCCCAGCAGCTTGAACAACGATGGTGTAGATGCTCAGGAACTCTGCCGGGTTCAGCCTCCCGTCGTACTTCTCAGGTATCTCTGGCTTGAACGTATGAACGGATGGCCAACAAACTTGCCATAGCTCACGGGTAAAGGCAGGGCATCCAACCTCGAAAGGTAGGTGTCCACCAATGCCGAGCGCGGGCTCGTCGATGTTGGGGCCGTCGCGCCCGTTGGTTCGGTGGAGGTCATCACGATGTTGCTCAATGACGCGCGTGTCTCCTCTCCTCCTCTCCTCCGGGGTCCGACATTGGCCTGGACGTGCTTGAGGGTCAGAGGAGGCCATCGAGACATCGTCGGGGTCTTGATTTGGTCGCGCTCGCGCTGGCTGCCATGGCGCGGACTGCACTGTGGGGACGCCTCACTCTATACGGGCAGCAACATGAGCCATCGTCGTCTCCTGAGGAGGCCTTGGCAGGTCAGCTCACCGTGGGCCCCCAGCTTCGGTGAAACCAAGCAAACTTTGGATGGTGGCACGCTTCGTCCATCTGTTCGGCCGCCGGCAGAAACCTCGGCAGCAACTGAGCCCGCGCCATGGCTTCCGAGGCTGTACTTGGCATGGATGAAGATGAAGTCGATTGTGCCGTCACTCGGCTCCTTACGGAGCCAGCGGCGGCAGCACTGCTCCCCGCTGTTGCGGTGCAACCACCTGGATGACAGGGTGATGCGGTGAAGGCGCTCGAGGGCCATTGGCTCCATTAGGCGTAGCAACTTGGTCGACTCACCCGGGGGAAAGTGCACGCGCAGCGGTCGCACCTGTGACAAGGCGGCCGGAGGGTGGTGGTTCGCCCCAGACCGAGCGCCATCACTGCGGCTGTGCCCGTCAGCGAGCAGAGCATGGCCGTCGAGGTGTTGCTGATGCTGCTCTCCTCCGGTGCCTCCTGCTCCCGTGTCGTCCACGGGGGAAGTGGTGGTGGTGCCACCCGCTCCGACCACATCCCTAACAGTGTTCACGTCCTTGCGTGTCTCTGTGCCCCCCGCAGCGTCGGAGGCCGTGGGCGGCGGAGCCTTTGAGGTGGATGGATGAGCTGAAGAAGCTGGTTTCTTCTTGGGCACCATGGTCAATGGCATCACCGAATATGCAGATGGCATGAGGATGACGCGCTACTCACGCCTTCAGGTTCGCGCAAGCGATCCCCCTACCTGGCACGCCAAGGATGTTGCAGGAAACCACTACCACCTATGGGACTAGGATGGCCCCTTGCTGGTTCGGCAGGGGGGAGTCGCGTTGCAAAAAGAGCAGACAAACATGAGGCAGCACAACAGAGATCACACGGGCAGTTTTGCCCAGGTTTGGGCCGCCGCGAGGCATAAAACCCTACTCCTGCTTTGGTGGATTGATGGTGGAAATGTGGTGGTAGAGTGTAGTACATTTTCCCAGCAAGGGTTGCCTCGGGGCGGCAGTGACTACGTGCTTATGGGGGTGCGAGTTCTCCAATTCTCCAAACTTGCGAACCCCTTCTACCGTTGCCATGGGCCTCCTTTTATAGGTGAAGGGGTCACCACAGTGGCAAATCAGTCATTAGACACTGATAAGATAGCAAATAGTGCTATCATACCTAACTATGCAGGCTAACAGAGCGCATTTAATGCACCGCTTAACGTCACGTTGTTGGTTGCCCAACAAGGCTTGCCGGGATATCTTGCCAGCTCCACGCCTGCTCGTCTGACACGTCATAGGGCGGGCCTCATCTGTGGGTTTTCTTGGTAGAAAGGGGTTTCCATGTGGCGAATGACTGCCACTTAATCACTCTGTGGCTTGACACCGCACTGATCGACAACGTGAGTCCTGGTGGGGTGGTCGGTGAGGTGATTTAGCCTCCGAAAGTCCCAGCAGGCCCTACCGGGGCGTCTTGGTTATCTCCTTCTAGGGGTGGCCTCGCCCCTTGCCGAGCTCGCCTGCCTCGCAAAGGAGGCCTTTCTCTTGATGATGTCTTGCTTCTCTGGCTTGGTCCCGGTCCCTCTGGTTTGCTTGTTGGTCCTTTGAATCTCTTAGTTTCTTGTAATCTGTTTGGGTTGATGCTTCAGTCTTGATCTTGTGCCTGTGCACAGTCAGGGCAACAGACCTAGGGTTTGCTGCACCGACACTATCATTCTTTCAGGATTTGTTTATATGTACACATAATTTTCCAGCGTAATGAAATTGTACTGTAGTGCAATGAAGGTTTCAACTTTGGTTGCCACAAAAAAGGTTTCAACTTAGGATTCATGTGTCCTCGTGCCTCATGGTTGTCTTGTTACAACATTCCTTAAAATACAAATGAAACTACCATGGCTGCTAATGCATCTCAATGATTCGCAGATCAACATGAATATTCACATCACAATTGAAGACAAAGTTGGGAGAAGGTGTACAAATAAAGGAAAATATAAAATTGATCAATGTTTTCGTAGGCATGGCTCTATTCCTGGCCACAGTATTCATTGGTTGGCAGCTAGTTTCACGCAACTCTGTAGCCAAGAAAGAGGTGTATGGGGGACTGTAGGACCTTGAGAAGAGGTGTCTAGAGGGGGGGGTGATTAGACACTAAGTACCAAAGTTGCAGTTTTTAAGTTTCTTTAAGTTTGAGTGGAGTTTAGGCACAAGTTTAACACTCACAATACATATCAAGCAAGCATGCAAAGAGCATATGAGTAGCAGAAAGTAAAGCATGCAATTTGCAAGAATGTAAAGGGAAGGGTTTGGAGGATTCAAACGCAATTGGAGACACGGATGTTTTTGGCGTGGTTCCGATAGGTGGTGCTATCGTACATCCACGTTGATGGAGACTTCAACCCACGAAGGGTAACGGTTGTGCGAGTCCACGGAGGGCTCCACCCATGAAGGGTCCACGAAGAAGCAACCTTGTCTATCCCACCATGGCCATCGCCCACGAAGGACTTGCCTCACTAGCGGTAGATCTTCACGAAGTAGGCGATCTCCTTGCCCTTACAAACTCCTTGGTTCAACTCCACAATCTTGTCGGAGGCTCCCAAGTGACACCTAGCCAATCTAGGAGACACCACTCTCCAAGAAGTAACAAATGGTGCGTTGATGATGAACTCCTTGCTCTTGTGCTTCAAATGATAGTCTCCCCAACACTCAACTCTCTCTCATAGGTTTTGGATCTGGTGGAAAGAAGATTTGAGTGGAAAGCAACATGGGGAAGGCTAGAGATCAAGATTCATATGGTAGGAATGGAATATCTTGGCCTCAACACATGAGTAGGTAGTTCTCTCTCAGAAAATGTATGCTGGAAGTGTAGGTTCAGTCTGATGGCTCTCTCCATGAATGAAGAGGAGGTGGAGGGGTATATATAGCCTCCACACAAAATCTAACCATTACACACAATCTACCAAACTCGGTGGGACCGAATCGTTAAACTCGGTCAGACCGATTTAGCAAATAATGTGACCGTTAGGGTTTTCAGTGGGACCGAAATGCAACTCGATGAGACCGATTCGGTTAGGGTTAGGGCATAACGTAATCTCGATAAGACCGATTACACAAACTCGGTGAGACCGATTTTGGTAATAAGCTTTCCAAAGAGTTGGTCAGGCAAACTCGGTTTGACCGATTACACAAACTCGGTGAGATCGATTTTGGTAATAAGCTTTCCAGAGAGTTTGCATTGTAATCTCGGTAATGCCGATTGCTCAAACTCGGTGAGACCGATTTTGATAATGGACATACACAGAGAGATTACAATCCCATCTCGGTGGGACCGAGATCCCTATCGGTAAGACCGATTTGCTTAGGGTTTGTGGCAGTGGCTATGACTTTTGGAATCGGTGGCGCCGGATAGGAGGAATCGGTGTGACCGATTTTGACTTTGGGTTTAGGTCATTTGTGGATGTGGGAAAGTAGCTGAGGGTTTTGGAGCATATCACTAAGCACATGAAGCAAGAGGCTCATTAAGCAACACCTCATCCCTCCTTGATAGTATTGGCTTTTCCTATGGACTCAATGTGATCTTGGACCACTAAAAATGTAAAATGAAGAGTCTTGAGCTTGAAGCTTGAGCCAATCCTTTATCCTTAGCATCTTGAAGGAGTTCCTGCATCCTTTATTTCATGCCACTCCATTGTTGAACTTATCTGAAACATGCTAGATAAAAGTGTTAGTCCAACAAGAGATATGTTGACATTAATTACCAAAAGCACCTAGGGAGCACTTGTGCTTTCAGGGACGTCACAATCGGATCATTTTGTGCAGTTCCATTAAAACCGAGCTGATCATCCCTGTGTGCAAAGATATTCAGTAAGTGTGATTTCAATAATAGTGGAACTAGATGATGAAACATAACACACACAAATAGAAGCCGATCACCTCTGCAATCTCTCTTTAAGACTAACTACTTGCTGGAGAAGATTAGGCTCGAAGTTGGATGAGGAGTATAGAAAAACAAATCTCCCTTTCTGCAGTCCCACAGAAATGTAGAAACGTTGCCCGTGTGACATTTTGGCGGAACTGCACAAAACACACTTAACAAAAAATTGATTTGTGCAGTTCACGAAGAGGTCGCAATAGCAACGAGGTGAAATGGATAGCCCTGTTTACAAAAGGAGGTACAAAGGAAACAATTACTGCGCAATAATAGTTGAAGACACATACGCCAACAAAAAAGAAGCATATTCCATGTCCTAAGGAGAAGATAGCAGCATGGTGGTTTATAAAAAATAGTGTGAGGATGAGATTGCAAGATGGAAAGTACGCCGTCCGACATACGTTTTAGGAAAAGAACTAAAGAAGATCCACATGCAGGATTTTCCACGTGCACCAACGTGGGAAGATGGGTAGTGGAGCAAGGCCAGAGGAAGTTGTACCTGAGGGTCATCGGGATGTAACTAGGAGGGCTCAGGCGGCCGGGATCTGTCCATATTGTAGCAACGAGCAAGTGGCGAAGGCCCTATCGCGCCGGAGCTTGGTCAGAGAGAACGGCGGGTTCCACAGATTGGGACGTGCTACCTCGACGCCATCGAACGGAGAAATGATGCTCATCCTCCTTTTCCACTGGCACACGAGATGCAGCCAGATCAGTGAACAATGGTGAGAGAGAGAGGCCACTGCCGCCTTGTGTGTGATAGTGTGAAGAAGGACAAACCCTGGTAGGTAGGCTCCATTGTATATAGTGCAGCGGATTTCTTTTTCCTTGATAACAATCATTTTATATTCTGTACGTGCCATTGAGGAATATAAATTTATTTAATACTAACATGTCAAGTCCAACTTTGTTTCGTGTATGTGTGGTACACGACCCTCTTTCAAGTAAACAACCGCTACACACGTCAAATTATCACGTGGGCTGCCTTTTCGCATAGAAATGAGCTCCATCGTGTACCCACGCGGGTGTGACCGGGAATGAGACGTTTTCACGTGCATCGTGCGTGCACCTCTTCTCTACTTGCAGGTACCCCACATATGTGGGTGTGGGCAAGAGAGATGGTGTGTGCGAAACAGAGGCAACGTGTTGATGATATCTCAAACGAAAAATGTAACATATGCAACGTGTGTGAAATAGAGGCCTAGATATATCATATATAGAGGGGCGATCCATAGAAGAGAGTGGAGGGATCATCGACATGAGATATCGATAGAATCGAATAGAGGGATGAAGTGTGTGGGTGTGCGATCGATAAAGAGTGCCATCGAATTTGTGTGTGCCCACATCAAAGATATAGGGCGGCTGGCCTACTGGAACATGAGAGGGGAGAGGTGCAGTTTGTCTCTGTGGCATGGATACCTAGCTATAGCGTTTGACTATCGTTATGTGTGTGGGGGGGCAGAGACCTAACTATAGAGAGGTAGATCGATTGATATATGTGTGAAGAAGGAGAGAGAACTAGCTATGTATTGAGGGAGATCGATCGGCATCCATGCATATGTGTAGGAGAGGAATAAGGTTGGGAGAGAGATAGAGCTATAGTGTTAGAGGGTTGGTGGTGGAGTTGCTTCTCACAAATGGTGGGAGAGGCCTGCTAACGGAGGGTATGACAGCAATATCAATAAGAGAGGGGATCCCTGCCTGTCTGTGCATGTGCATGCGAGAGACGGGTCAGGAGGCATGCATGGATGATGAGGGGGGACGATATGGCTATGGTAAGCAGACATAACTACATAGGAAGATCTATCGTCGTGTGTTGGAGTAAGGGAGAGACATAACTAGTGAGGTACGTGAATCGGTGCGTGGGGAAAAAATAGTTATAGTAGACCTAGCTATATGTAGGGAGATTGACTGGTATACATGCATGCATGTGTTAGAAGCAAATAAGGCCCGGAGAGACGGATAGAGAGAGAGGGATGCGGCTAGGAGGTGGTGCGAGAGGCCACTATATCGAGGGGGAGGAGTGTGCGAGTATGAGATCAATGAAAAGAGGGGCGGGAGTGTGCACATGCGTGGAACCGTATTAGACAGAGGGGGCATGGACGATGAGAAGAGAAGAGGGAAAGCATGTAGTTGTGGTAGGTACACCTGGCTAGGGAGGTATATCGATCGGTGTGTGATCGAAACAAGGAGATGGGGTGCCTACACACACCATGGGTGAACGACCTAAAGATAAATAATGAATGTGCGCGATGGAGAGAATGCTGAGGGAGGGTGAGAGGGAGGCGGGCGTGTGCATGCATGAGAGAAAGTTAGCACTAGCTACAAAGAGAAGAGGATTGTGTGGGCATAAAAGACAAACAGAGATCATAATTCATTATAAAAGAGGATTCAAATATTTGAACAAGAGATCATAGTGTTTTAAACCAACGCATGCATGAATATAATGGTGATACACATGGTGTGGTTATGAACATGTTATACTACATATAATATATATAACATTTATTCGAATTTGTAATAATGTGCGGCTTTTGCAGCTCAGGGCTAAATACTTGTCATAATGTAGGGGGCAGGGCACTATACTTTGTGTGATAAACACGGTATACATATGAAACATGGTTTAGATTATGAAGATCTAGCTAGTACTTCAAATGTACTATTATTAGGAATCAACATCAAGTGTATTAAAAATTTTGAATTCGAGTTCATATATATAGTACACATAGTTCATATCTAACTCTATAGTAATCATGTGGTGTGTTGTTAAGATAATATACAAATGATGGTTTAACTTGGAAACAATCATGATTGTAGATTCTTATTCAAATAGAGAAATAAATTGAAATTTAGTTCAAATTGCAGCTATAGTATATACATTTGGAATGCACTAAAATGTTCGTATGAGTAGGTTACACGCATTATACACGTTAGCGTCGCCCCAGAATTTCAACCCGCGCCTTGTTATCCCAAAAATTCAGATATCGCTTTGTCTCTTTGTGCTCCAAAAAGTCGCTCCTTCACAACGTGTGCCTTGCTATCCCTAGATTACAACGCGCGTGAAAACTCCCTCCAACTGCCAAATCCCGACATGCAAAATCCCCGTTCTAACCCTGAGTCGAAAGGGCCGCTGGTTCAAATTGGCGGGGGTACTTTTGTAAAACACCCTACATTTTAGACAAGCACGTCCCTAAGTCATGGTTCCCCCCTCCCATCACCTCCTTTTCGCCATTCGAAAACCCACGCTGCCATAACCTCTCTACTCTAGCTGTGAAACCCCACCCTCCTCCGTCCGCCACCCCATCGCTGCCCAGCCAGAGCCTCTTCCCCGATGACGTCGTCCACTGCAATATCTCGACGTCCCTCATCCACCGCCCTGGATGAGGATCTGTTGTCGATCTCGTCGTCCCGCCAGTTCAGCCGCCCCATCCTCCACCTCCAAGGAGCTGCTCCCTCGACCGCCTCTTCTCTTGTGGCTGTTCCATCCCCACAGCGCCACCTTGACCTTCTTCACCAAAACCGCATCATCCTAACCGACTCCTCGGACGAAGCCGAGGCCTTCTCGGTGCCACCAAAGAGGTTATACACTCAACGCTTCGCACCTTCTCCTTAACTCGACCTGCCGTCGCCGCCGGTGCTTGATCTCACCCCCATGGCGTAGCTACCTCAACGCAGGCGCCACTGGTGACATCTCCATGACTATCGGAGCTGCTGCTGCTACGGCTCTTGCTTGCTCGCGCTGCTGCTCTACTCTTCCTCTTGCTCGTGTTGCTGCTTTGCTCTTGCTCTCGCTTGCGCTGCTGATGCTAGTACATGGGTTGCTGCAGCTACATGAGCTGCTGCTCTGGCTCTAGTTCACGCTGCTGCTTCGGGCACTGCTGCTCCGGCTGCTATTTGCTAGTGTCTTCCCTGTCAATCGCCTGCCGATTTAGATCACTGTTTCTCTACTACTAGTGCTTGAGCGGCCTAAACTACATGTGAAGTGCTTCTCTCCTCTGCTACTAGTGTGTTTTGATAGTAACATTCAGATTCCATAGTAAATTTCAGTTTCGATAGTTAAGTTCAGAGTCAATAGTTTTTACCTCATCTTTTGGAGTCAGGTGTTTTTTGATGATGTAAATTTTACATCTACCACTTTTTGGTAATGTATTTTACAACATCTATTGGAGATGCTATTGGAATCCCACTTGAGATTAACGATGTCTGTCTTGTACTGGTTCAGCCTCGATGTCTTACAGCTCACAGGAGCTGCTCCAACGACGGAACCATCCATCACAACAGAGCAGTACCCTGGACGTCGTCTATAGATGCCTCAGATCTTCTCCACACCTCTGACAGCCACCTCTGCCGCACCTTCTTTAGCGACCAACCTAATGATGCTGGGGTCGACACGGCTACGCCAAAGAGGTTGTACACATGTTGCATCACTTATTACTCTACATTTATGTCGATCCATTAGGGCTATTTTGGTTCAAAGGAAAAAAGTGAAGGAAAAATATAGCAATAGGAAATTTTCCTATGTACTCTACTATTCAATTATTCATGCATTTGGTTGAAAGGAATGGAGCAAAATATCCACCTGGACCTACTTTTCAGAACCCTATGCATGAAACAAGACTAAATGCATCAGTGGTGGAATAACATTCTAACTGTACACATTTCCATGTGGTTTCACTTTAATTTGTCCATGTTTCTTTGCATTCCTTTGCTCTTCCAATTCCTGTGAACCAAACACCCAAGCTGAGAGAAATCCTGTGTTTACAAATGCTCTATTTCCATGTGCATTCTTATCCTATTCCGGTGTTTTTCCTCTCCTTGCATTTTTAGAATCTTGCAAGCAAAGGAGCCCTTACAGAATTGCTTCAGTTACAGATAGGTGTTGAAGAAAACCTTGTGTAGTTTGTCCTGCTCCTATCGCAATGTCGTCCACCTTACCTGAGCTGCTCCATTGATAGAAGCATCCACCATACTAGACATCACGACTCCTGACCATCTTTCACTACCTCAGATCTCCTTCCCTTCCGCCGGCACCCACCACAACTACATCACCATCATCAACTCAGTAGATGAACCTGAGGAGTACACCGGTCCAAAAGAGAGGTCACACTCTTTTGTTTATGCCTATGTTATGCATTGCTTAATATTACCCACTACTTATCATCTTGTCCCCCTCTTAGACTCCAAGTTAGGTCCAAATTAATGTTCAAACTTGAGTTTTAAAATGCTTGTGGGGTACATATCAAGGCAACAATGAATAGTATCTCTGTCTATTATCTGGTTCACCTAGGGTATGTCTATGTTGTTCATCTTGGGTGGGCAACAACAGTAAAACAATCATCATCTCTCTTTTTATTAAATTAAAGTTATCATTAGCTTGCCATCACTATTTTCGGATCTATCCACTGGTTGTTACCATCACTCTAGATTTCTGCATGCTCTCCTTACATAATCTCACTATATTGTTTTTGTATGCATGTCAGATATTGTACACATTCATGCTGGACATGTAGAGAAAAATAGAAGAGTTTTGCGCGGCAAGACAATGTCATGCAAACATTGCTCCATGGTGGGTGAAATGGCAAACCCTCCCCCTCCTCCAGATTGTAATGCAGAGAAAGATATCTGTTTAGAGGAAGATCAGACAGAGCTGGACACTCCTATTTACCCCCGAGGTGTTTGCTCTAACTTGGCATGACGACGTTGGTCATATCATGCATATGTTGCCTTGTTGTGCTTACTTTCGACATCATATATGCCATCTGCTTACTTTAGACATGTTCTGTAATGCCACCTGTTTAGTTTATATATCATCTATGTGAATTATGCAATCTCATCTTTTTTGGCTAGCCATAATATATGTGAAATATGCAATGCCATCCTGTTTAGCTAGGCATCATATATTTGAATTATATCTTGCCAATCCTTTTCTTCATTACATTTCCATTTGTCGATAATGTTTATACATTCAACTACTCTTCATGTGAATAATCCATTTGAGTGGGTGATGGAAAAATCTGGAGTGAAAACAAGGTCTTCAGAGCAAAAAGTGCTACATGTCGAAGCAGATCTCTTGCTGGGTCTAGATAGCTCCTCAGAGAAGGATTCAGAGATAGATGACTAGTCCTATTCCCCCACTGAGGTATATGCTCTAACTTGGCATGGTTATACTACTCATATCATACATATGGTGTCTTGCATTGCATAGTTTAGACATCATATACACAATAATCAACACTATGTTCATAGGCCAGACACCATATATGTGAATGCCCTCTTCTTAGTATATAATGTTGGGAAACATAGCATGCAATTTCAAAAAATTTCCTACATTCACACAAGATCTATCTAGGAGATGCATAACAACGACAGGGGGAGAGTGTGTCCACGTACCCTCGTCGACCGAAAGCGGAAGCGTTAACTTAACGTGGTTGATGTAGTCGAACATCTTCTCGAATCAACCGATCAAGTACCAAACATACGACACCTTTGAGTTCAGCACACGTTCAGCTCGATGACGTCCCTCGAACTCTTGGTCTAGTAGAGTGTCCATGGAGTTGATGAGTTCTGTCAGCACGACGGTATGATGATGGTGTTGGTGATGTGATCCACGCAAGACTTCGCCTCAGCACTACGATGATACTATCGGAGGAGTAAACGGTGGAGGGGGCACCGAACACGGCTAAGAATAATTGTTGTGCCTTTGGGTTGCCCCCTGCCCCCGTATATATAGGAGGAGGGGAGGAGGCAGCCGGCCTAGAGGGGGCGCGCAAAGGGGGAGTCCTACTAGGACTCCTAATCCTAGTTGGATTCCCATTTCCTATTTCGGAGTGGCAAAGGAGGAAAGGGAGAGGGAGTCGAAGAGGGAAAGGGGGGCCGCGCCCCCACCCCTTGTTCAATTCGGATTGGCAAGGGGGGCACCTCCCGTGGATGCTCTCTCCTCTCCACTAAGGCCCATGTGG